>NW_020955923.1:230666-310484 GCF_003031625.1 Empidonax traillii
CTCAGAAATGTTTGGGGTTTTTTCCTTTGGAAGTAATTGTAAAACACCTACATTAATTTCCATCAGATTTTAAGACCAGTTTGTAGGGGACAGGGGGGTTATGGGGATCAATGACTCATTTCAAGCTGTCACTGTTATTTGTGGTGAGCCAGAAGCAACTGATAAGAGAGTATTATCTGCTAAGAGGAAAGGAGGGCAAGAAAGGGCTTATGTTTTGTTGTTCATTTAAAATGAATTACCCCCATCAAAATGCAGCCTTGAGAATTTAATTAAGCAGCTGCCTAAATACTGATATTTAAGGATGTTAGGCATCTCTTATCAGCCTATTAAACAAATGGTACAATAAAGATGCAAACTGTTTTGTTTGATTGAAGACTGAGCTTTTTCACTACTTAGTCCTCAAACCATCTGTCTGTGTTTGGAGAATGTGGGATGGTAGCTACTCTAAGTCTTATCTAATGATAAGACTCTCACTGTCAAAGGTGCACAAGAAAGCAAATATTCCACTTTTAGGCTTATTGCTCTAGTGGAAGAGTATGTTTTGAAGACAATAAATTCCAGGGCCTAAGTGATAATATCTGAAGCTTCCAGATCTTTCAATGTCATTTCAGAAACACTGAAATTACTTGAAGAAGTATTATTCATCTAGTTAGAGTACAAGATAATTTGGGGTTTCTCACGTTTTATATGCCCATCTCCAAACTTAAAGAGAGGTTGATTCTCAGTGTTTTCTGAATAACTGGGCCTCCTTCCAAAATGGGTTTTTGCTTGTTTGTGTCCTTTTTTTTTTTTTTTTTTTTTCAACTCAGATACCTGAAATTAAAATCCATTCATGAAAAAGTTGGCTCTAGGAACTCAGCTTCACAGCCTTTCACAACCTTGTCCCTGCCAAAAATCTCACATCACTTCATTTCCTTGTATTCTCACTCTATAGTACCAGTCTACACTGCTTCCACTTTCATTTCCAGCTGTGTTGTCTGCACTGCCACTTCTAATTAGGACTTTTTTCCTAGCACTATTCTTCATCTGACACCATTTCTTCCTTTACTTCCCTTTCAACAGCACATTTTTTTCTAAGAACTGCTTAGAAGAAAATTCACACACTGTAGCAGCCCTATTTCTAACTTCTACATGAAAAAAAGTAACACAGGAGAAGCCCAAATGTGCTATTGACACTTGCAGAGACACCTGGATACAAGGAAGAAGAGGTATGTGAGCATAACTGTGCTCTGTGTGAATCATCAGCAATTCTCTATGGATTACCAAGGGGCCACAAACTACAGTGTGGGTTTCACCATCTAAAATTATTCACCAAAATTGTCCTGAATTAAAAGAGAGTTTCAGTTTGGATAGGCATTCTTCAAAACACTTGGAGGAAAAATATTAGTTTTGTCCGAATCTATCTGTATGTATTAGTATCAGTGACTACTTCAGTGTAATAGGAGCAGATAAGTATATTAAAGCTGCTGATGCACTGATCTCAGTTAGCAGAGGCTGAGAAGGCTTCTTAACGTGTGATTTAACCTGCTCCCCAGGGCTCACTCTTTCCACAACATATGCATGTCACAATTTTATGGGAGAAAAAGGATTCAGTGGAGACCTTAAAAGACAAATCCACATATCTGTAAATTTGCTTGCACCAAACTTCTTATTAAATTACAAACTGATTTAAAAGTAAATTTAATAACTTGATTTTTCTGTTGAATGGGATTGGCATTTGCTGGCACTGTACTGTTACTCTTTTCCTTCTTCCAATTCAGTTTTTCCTGAAGAGTTCATTACTTTCCAAAGACCATTTTTCTTTAACACTGCTTGATGAATTTTGAAAGAATTTGTTTTCTTCAAAAAAAGGGTATGCATCTGGTGTTGATCTTTTAGATAAAATAAGATTTATCTGTTAATTGCAGGAGCTTCACACTCACCAAATGCTTCCACTGATTTTTTTTATTGTTTTATTGGTGTTTTTTTCCTCTTTACTGGAAGAGAGAAAATGTAATTTACTGTATTTCTGCATTTGGCTATGAAAAGGACATGCAGTTGCTTCTAAATGGAAGACTATTTTAGGTTTTTTATATTAATAAACAAGAAGTGGTTTCTGGAATGAAAATACTGAGGTTCAGAATCTCTGATGTAAAACACTAGGGGACACATCTCCTATTACTGGATACACATATGTATGTGGTTGTTTTTTGTTTGTCCAATAGACACTGCACTCATTTAGAAGTGTTCCCAGTGTCAAAGTGATGCTTCCATCCAGATGGATGCTGGATCCATGCTACCTGGCCAGCAACTGAAAAATCAGACTTTATGTCTTTCCCACATATATTATTTCCTGGTTTATAACATGAAACTAGATTAAATACCAAATGGGCTTATTTTACAGGTGCATAGATACAAAAGCAGTGCTCCAAGAATTCACACTGACTGTACTGGGGGCTAGTTTCTTTGGCAAAAGTGGGGAGAGGAAAACACAACTATTCTTTAGAGTATAGACTTGCATATTCCACAGCAATATAAGTATGAAGCAACAGAGACATGCTTCTTAAAGCTGAAAGCATCAAAAAGCAAGTGAATACTGAGCAGTCTGGTCCTAGAACACCACTTTATGCACCAGTTCAACACCAGAACAAACTACATTTGTGAATATATTTTAGGTGTAAAGTAAAAACCACTTTTGCTATTGGCCCTCAAATAGTTGTCCCAAGTGTAAAATCTTTGAAACATCCATATAGAATTCTGACACCCAAAGAGAACCAGTTTGAGAACTGATTTGAATGGACCTGGTATGTAGTGTTGATAAACTCATATCAAAGGACTGTGGAGATTTTGATCAGGAGTGCTGGCTTTACTTTGGCTCTTATAATAGCAATAAGATTTGTTACTATTGGCTAAACAACTTGAGAGAGATTCAGTTTTGAACGGCAAGAAAAATGCATTCTTCTTTTCCAGATGTGTATAAATTATTACAATTTCTTAAGGAACCTTCAATTTTTGTTATGTGGTCTATAAGCATCTCTCTAACTGGAAAATTATACACAGCAAAATGTGAGTTATTTCTTTTGTCTTTTTTTTTTTTTCCTCAAGTGGTTTAAAACTGATCTTGTGGGTTAAATGCATTCACTTCAAAAAGACATGACAGCCTGAAGTAAAAAAGAATTTAAAGGTGAAAGGGTTATCAAATGAAGAAAATTATCCTGACACCAGTCTCCTGCAATCGTAAGCAGATTGAATTATGTGATTTTAAATGAGATCTCTTGAGTAAATTTTCCATGTTAGACCAGAAAAAAAAAAAAAAAAAAAAAAAAAAAAAAAAAACAAAAAAAACAATTTCAAACTAACTACTGTTTTGCATTTGTACCTCACGTATGCAAAGAAATAAAATTCCTTGCATTATTTTTTTTAATGGAAACCTTTAGCTTTTTCCTGAAAAGAAAGGCCTACACCATGTTTTGTTCCTAATTCTAACATGCTTGTGCATGTAGGAATGTGTATATGTATATCTAGTTCTAGGTGCCAGACATATATATATTCTGTTTCTACATAGAAAATACAGATATCCACACATGCAGAAAACCAACAGCTAAACCGTCTGCCTTGAAGTCTTTTGAACAACAAATACTTTCAGCAGAATTCATCAAGGTTAGGTCAACTTCTTTGACCTGCTCATTTTTAAACAGTAGGTCTCAGTTTTATTAGATGTGTTTTGCAAATGCAGTTTTGCTGCCATTATGCAGCAAATATTGGTTTTATCTGTAAGCTTTAAGCTGTGCTTCAGACTTTCTTGCTGTTATGAATAAACACAACTCTTTCTCTCTTCAGCATAACAAGATTCGGCTGGGAATTCCATACATCTTTGTATACTTCCAACATTATCATAGTCAAAGCCCTACTTCCATGGCTTAATTTCTACTTCTACAAGAAGAGGGTTTAAAATAGAAGTATTGGTGGAATGCCATGTCCATGAGTGAACTGAGAGTGGCAGGGGCTGGACAAAGCAACTAAAGCTTTTCCCTTTCCGTACTGAAAGATCCCAAGTTGCCGTCTAAGTGGGAGAAAGAACTCTGTAGACCTCAAGGAGTAATTCTGAGCCTCACACTTGTCCACAAGATGCTTTGGATCTGCTTTATAAAGCCTCATCACATAAGGGAGGATAAGGAAAAGGAAGGAGAATAGCAGGATACCTGACTCTACTGCCAGGATTAAAGGATGCAAACACTAAGGGCCCCTGACAGGTAAAGAAAAACATGACCATTTGTAAGGATGTGCCTTTAATAAAACTGGAAGTCTCAGTCAGAGTGTGAGTTATGATCAGATCATTTCACCAACCTGAATAACACCCATTGCTTTCTCTAGACCTGAGACATTACCACACGTTGACCTCAGCCCTCCTACACCAACTTCCTGCCCTTCAAAGAAAAGCAGTGGCTTCAAGCCATCCACAGGCAATGGACCCACCCCCTGCCAGCCCCCAGACTGTACCCAGGTCAGCTGGAGTGAATGTCCATTACTCCAGCCACCCCTCAGCCAAGGACCACAAAAGATGAAGATGTTTCCTCATGCAGTTCTGTTTACTGCAACATTCCCAGGGCTCAGTCTCGGCCAACCCTTCTTGTCACACTGATTACACTCAGTGCTGCAGTCTGCTTGGCAAGAAGATGAGAGACGAGAGGCACAAGTTGGAATTAAAGTTGAATTTTGGACCTGATGATCTTGGAGGTCTTTTCCAACCTTACTGATTCCTAAAGGGGAGAGGCTGTGCATGTTCTTTCCTTGGAGGTTTCCAAGACCAGCTGAAAAAAATCCTGAGCATCCTGGTCTGATCTCATAGTAGATCCTGCTCTGAACCTCACAAGGTCCTTTCCATCCTGAATTACTCTGTGATCCTGTAACTCTACAAGTTCAAACAGAATCACTGGTAAACAATGTTTTGTGTGTTTATTTGAAGTAAAGATGCTACCCTTCTTAAATCAATAGTAAAACTAAAAAAGCTTTACTAAAGATGGAATCATAATTTTTTTACCATACAATTTTTTCTTGGAATGCAAAGCCCATGTTACAAATCCAACCTTAATTTAGTGTTGCATTTTATTTTCAAACCAGAAAAAATGTCAGAAAAAAAAATAAAGACAAGCCAGATCCTCAGCAGTTGCCTAACTCTAAGCTAATTTTCTGTTGCACAGAAGCCAACCAAACCAGCAATAGGGTAGTGCCAAAGAGAATCAGGACAGCCTGCCAAAGAGAAAGCCTTAGGCCTAACTTCTGCTACTGGAAAACCCCAGACAAACGCCTGGCAAAGAGCTGGCCCCAGAATAAGACATTGTTATTGTGGAGGATGGAATGATGACACAATTTCCTGCACAATATTTATACACTTCTGCCCTGGAGCTTTGGCTTCTCACTTCAGTGGATATAAGAAGCAAACCAACTGCAAGAAAGGCGTTTCTGTTGCCTAAGGTGTTGCCATGACTATTTGTGCTTTTTTTTTTTTTTTTTTTTTTTTTTTTTTTTTTTAATCTTTAATTTCTATTTTATATTACATTCCTAGATTCCCATAGTGATCTTAAATCAATGAGAGTGTCATCATCACAGAGTCTGCCATCAATTAGGACAAAGCAGTAAGCATCAAATGAAGAAATAAGGGCATCAAATGAAGAAATAACAGCATCAGAAAGGTGATATGAGGTGTCCTAGTCAGGTAGAAACAGTACTGAAAATAATGACTGGGTTTCCAAACTCCTTCCTATATGGACTTCATCCTTCCTACTTGGCTCAATCCCATCCAAACAGATTGTAATGCTTATATTGCTGCGTAATTATAGCAAAAGCCAGTCTTTCATGAGCACTAGCACATGGAGGCTCCTAGCCTTACAGATGTCTTTTGGGATAAAAGTATATATAGCTTGTACAATGTATGTCAAGCACAAAATTCTGATGTAATTTCATATACACACTTGCTACAAGGTCACCAAAGTATATTTCTCTCAGGGTGTTGCCTCATTTTCTTTTAATCAGTGTAACTGTTCCTGGACTATGGGGGACTCTGAGGGTGAAGAAGATTTAGGTTATTGTGAATAAACTAAGGGATTTCACATTATGGAGAAGAACTTATAAAACTCTGGGATTTATTAACATAGTAAGCACTTAGGTAAGGTTTGATAAAAGATTTTGTGATTATATTTAAGGATTTATGGGTACATCCTTAAATGGAAAACAAACACCTCACTGCAGGTAAAGCTACTTTTATTAAACAGCTTCTCTTCAGATTGTCTATGTTGGAGTCTTATTAGTTTGGGAGTTTTTTTCTAATTCATAGAATTCACGGAATGAAATCTTTAGGATCCTGCTATGCTACATTTTGTGCATTGATATATTAGAAGACAGTTCAACTCAGAAAAGTTTAAAAACCAGACAAAAAAGGCAAAATGCTGAAAAAGTGAAAGATACAATAAGTTATTTTCATAGGTAATCTGTGAAGCTGGTTGCAGAGACTGACCATTTTTAAGTTTCAGTCTCTGATTTAACCACACAAACCACATGGTCTACTAAAGAAGCAGACATCATTTTAAATTTAGAAAAATAATGTATACAAGGTGAAGTAATGGCCTATTGATGTAGTAAGGTAAAGCAAATGGGAAAAAAAGCAATTTGCACTGCCATACGACAACACTTTCTCAGGTTTGCAGTAATGGAAGCATACGAAGCAGCCAAAATATATTCAGTTTGGCAGAATATTCAGAATATTAGCAACAAAACTTGTCCCTTTCAAAAGTTTAACTGTTTCTACTACACACCTGTCAAAGTGACATGCATTAGCTGTCAACTTCTTACTCCAGTTTAATATAAACTGATGTGAACACAGGTAGTGGTGATGGCAGAATACCAACACTGGTACTCTTAAAGCAGGCAGCTGTTACAGTGAGCTCTTACTTAAAGTGCATGGAAATTGGTGTTATGCTGTGAGCAAATGACAGCAGAAAAGAGGCCAAGAGAATGCTCTCGAATGAGGTGGAAATGTTATGTTTTCCTAGTGTTAGCCATGAATTTTGTCCTAGTGCCAGAGTGGTTTCTATGCAGACTTCTCACAGAGCGAAAAAGAAAGGATAGCTCTACAGCAGCTTTTCCTTGGTCTGTGTAATTTATCAGCACGATACCAATCTCTGAAATGTCTAGCTGTTGTTCTTCTCTCAAAACACAATACAGCTAAGATATACAGTGGGGCTTTACAGAGAAAAGACAGAAGGATAAACACGGGTTCTAAAATGGCAATCACTTTTCTTCATTTTGAAAAATTTGTTACTAGAAACAGAAGTTTATGGGCGGGAGAAGGAAATAGAGATGATGCCATTTATCTGTGTTGGAACAACTTTGAACTTCAGTTTTATTTGCTACAGGAAAGTAGATACTATTTCAAAAGCCGAGAATAAATGAGACCATCTATAAAATAGCTCTCTGTGCAGAATGTCAGATAATACTCTGCAAAATTTATTTTTTTGAAATAGTTCTTGTTTAAATAAATAGACCTCAGCTGAAAAAGAGTTATTCCATCAGTGAAGGCTGAAGGGTTTAGAATATATAAGAACCATTTCTCCAGGAATTAAAACAAGAAGAAAAAGAAAAAAAAAAAAGAAAAGATAACAACAATTGAAATATTTACCAGCTAAACCAACAGTAACATAAGAAACATATAAACATCTCTCAAAAAAACCCAAAATATTTACTGCAGGACAGCAGCTATTTGCCTTTGCAACATGTGAGAGACTAGCACTAACTTCCCTCTGCCCAATGTTGCATTAACGGGCTTCCTTTAAAACCTATTGGGAGTAAAAGAACTCCTTAAAATACACTCATTTTTCAGGTGATACTGCAAAACTGCAGTGAAACTGCACTCCATCCTGTGCCATTTTAGAAGGGAGAACTGAAACCAGGGCCTTTTTTTGGTTTATGCTTCTCCCCACCTTGGGAAGGAAATTTAGTTGTGTTGTAGTGTGACAACTTTTTCTCCTAGAGACAAATCCATAATGGTGATCTCATTTTACCTTAGACACCTAAAAGTTTCCTGTCTAAATCTACGCTAGTCACCCTTTGCTCATCAAAGCCAAAAGAAAGAAATAGATAACTCCTAGGAGCACAGTAATTTCAGCCTTTGATCAACACCTGACTTTCTACCTGAACAAGGTTCCCCCAGAAAAGAACCCATGGATGCCTCAGTTGTGCTCTGACTTCATTATAAGAGAGATCTGGGTGCCAACCTGTCTCCCCCTTTACTCTGGTTTCCATGCACAGTAAGCTTGAGAGAATCAAAGCCACACACCAGAGGTCAGTTTATTTGCAATTAGAGATAATTGTGATTATTTGTTGTCTTAAACTTTTGACACAGTTGGTTGTCTTCAAAGCAACATTGTGGGTGGGGTGGGGGGGGAGCATTCAGACTGAAATTATTGAAGCTTTGTGTGATGATCTCACTCAAAATTATTTTCAGAGCTTGGTATCTTGCATTCCATGATTTAGTTGCATTACACTAGACAATTTTTACAGTTATTATATTTCATGATGTAATTTTTGACTCAGCATGTTGGAGACTTCTATCCACCTATTCAAGTTCTCCTCCATGTGTGAAATAGATAAGTTAATTACAGCTTGGTAGAATCACTAGAAAAATAATGTATCAATTGGAAAGAAAATCTGTTAAGTTCGACAGTCAGTAATTAAAATCCCACGTAATCCTCCCTGTACGACAGAATATAATTACGGGTTTAGATTCTCTTTATTAACCTTTTTTTTTTTTCTCTTATTGAACTTTATTGGGGTTTCTATTCCAGGAAAACTGCTTAACAGGAGCCCCCACTTTGCCTGTTAACTGTATAGGAATCAAGGATACATGATTCATTGTGATTTTTATTGACTAGTTCTCTTACAAAAATGTTTCTTTTAGATTTTGAGGGTAGACTTTACTCACAGGTGGCTACAACTTCTATCTCTCCTACAATCTGTACTTCTAGAAAAGATTTTGAATATTCTTATACTCTAGAATAAGTTTAGATATTTTTTTCTGCTGTCAAAAAAACCTTTTTACTTTCAATAACAAGTAAAAATTAGGGAAATTTTATAGGATTAGAATAAAGAAAAGTTTTATAGGTTTGCGGATTTTTTTTTGTGGGAGTCCATATATTCAGATGAACAATGAAAAACTTTATACATATCTATACACAGTTTGTTTGTAAAATTCACAAAATTAGTTTTCCATATATTAAGTTTCAGTTTCTGGTACTCTTAAGAAATCATCTAGAATAAGATTGTCTGCTCAAGTCTAGGGGGTAATTTGTAGAACACCACCCAGAAAAGTGGATACAATCCAGCCCAGGAATGATGCCTTTGAAACAAAATCTGTGGTGTAGAAATGAATAACTACCACAGCATACTGCTGCCAACTCTGGAATTTAACATTCCACATTTCACTTAACCATAAAAAATGAAGAGGACCCATGTTCAAAGGCAAATGTAGTAAAACATTAAATTAATTTTATAGTGTGCATATTATAGGTCAAGCATGTCTAAAAGTTCCCAAAGCAAACTGCAACAATGTCACTGAAAAATATTTACCATGGAATAACATAAGCAAAGCATAACAATAATAAAAGACATTTCTATTGTGTCTCCCATAATGCCCTCCTCATTATGCTTATAATAGTAGATGAGGTAGTTTGGAGCATATATCAAAATCCTTTCTTGCTTTTTCTGGGCTCAGTTCTAATGATTTAACTCAAACTGACTAAAATGTTACCCATAATAAGGACCCATTCAGTTCAATGCTTCTTCCTCTGAGATAAGCTCTTTTTCAATAAGAGCTTTCCCAGTACACTGCAAGGTTATAATTTTTTTTAAAGTATTCTTCTTTAAAAAAAAAAAAAAAAAAAAACAAAGCTAAAACATTTATCAGTATATTCACATTATTTCCCAAATGGTAACGGAAGGATCTTCAGCTAAGTTATACAAACAGGGGTCCCCTAACTCAAAGAATCCAGAACTACAACATACCAGCAAATACTGGTCAGGATTTCAAGAAGGAAAAAGTATGTATGCTTTTGAGAGACTAATGATATGAGCATAGAAATAATAATTGCCATCATTCCTGAGTAGCATTCCTGTTCAAAAGACCTGGAAGCATCCATTTCCTTTACTAAGAAAATAAAATTCCTGTCATAGAGGATCCCAGTATTTATTTAGGAGATGATGAGAAAAGTGTTTAGAGGTACTAGAATATCAGATGTACTAAAAAACTTGATATGAGAAGTAAGATACTTGATAAGCTAAGCATACAGATGCCCTTCTTATGGCTTTCTTTTTTTTCTCCCTGAAATGCTTTTATCCTTTATAGACTTTCGATTATTACCTATGGGTCATAACTGCCAGTAGGAAGATTACATTTTATACCTAAACAAATACTCTGAAATAATCCCAATTAGTTCGAAAGACTGAAGGACAAAGCTAGGCCTACATAAAAGCTTAGTCTCGTTCTGTCCTGGGATAGGTACAAGTCTGAAGCCTGAAACACATGAGATTTTCATTTAGAAAAAAAAGTGAGGGTTAAAACATGGAAGAGCTACCATTTGTAGTTTGCATTACCTTTCTGTGGTGAAAAGATTATAAATCAGTCAACAGCAAATTTTAAGCATTGCTGACAGCAAGGAAAGTGAAAATGGATAGAAAGAAAAAAGGAAGAGAGAGAATGAGAGAAAGAGGGTAAAAAAATTAAAGGAGGTCAGGTAGTCAAGAGACCTGTCTAAATCAGTCAGTATATTTTATTCTCCTGTGTCCCACATGATTTTTCCATGCAGAAGACTTCAGTATCTCTCAGGTCTTCCTCTTTGGTAAATGTTAACATCACCATGAAGAGACATATCCAAAGCTACAGCCAGATTAATGAGTAAAAAGGCAGAGTCAACTACACAAATGTGTAATAGAAATCAAGAGACCTAAGTAGGTGCTAGAAACTTGAAGCCTGGTTCTATCATCACTTAGTAGGTGGGATTCGGATAGCAATCACTGGAACATAGCAAGATTTCAGAAAGACTCAGAATTTATGAGACTCCCCACTTATGCCTAATTGAAAGATTGGGAAAGCTAGTCTGGATTCCAAAATCTGTGATAGTAATCATGCAAAACTCAGTGAGTTTGGAACTTGTGAGTGACACAGACATTTTCTTCATTTGAACTAACATTTCATAACTATTTATGATCTCAAAAAGACATCACATCACAAAGATTGTGTTATATCAATTCATACCTATTTTCACTGATTATTCTTCATCTTTAGCCTTTGATACAACAACATAGAAGAAATGAATTCATGCATGGCATTGTCTTGAATTTTATTTTATTTTTTTTAATTAAACATGCTATCAAAAGCTGATGTAAGGGTCTCAAGATTGATAGAGCATGCTTTATCATGTCAGCACTCCAGCAAGTTATCACTTGAATAGAGGCATTATGAATGAACCATAACATCAAGTACATTCTCCAAACGGCTCTGAACAATATGCTGCAATAGCAGAGCACAAATGTCGCTAATAAAAATAAAGTAGGGAAACAAGATAAACTCTCATGCTTCAGGGCATAGATCAACAATGGCTTTATATTCAGACTAAATGGTAAAAGGATTAAATCTTTCAGTGTGCATGTGCACTGTCTAGCACAATGTGATCACCAGGGTCCTACTGAAGTACTACTACACTGATGTAGTAACAATCACCACAAAAATCAGTGTGATAGTTGCAGCAATTATTATTTTTAATGAGGTTATAAAAGAACCTTTTGCTGTATGTGAAAAGGCTCAAATGATGATTTCTTATACTGTCTTCTGAAATAAAAACCATTACAAATACCACCAGGAGCACTCTCAAGTTCAAATTCCCAACTGTCTACACAAGCTACGTTCACATTAGCAACGTTTGATGGGAGCATATCTATTAAGACACATATGAGGATGACTCGAGTATTCAATAAACCCTTTATACACAGTTCAGCAGCTTGGTTTGGAACCAGCTCTGCTTTTATACTGTAAATGTCAGCCCATTATCACTTGCTGCATGTTAAGTACAATGCCAAAAAGCACCTTTTGGTTTATGTTGACCCAAAAAGTACTGATTTCCTGTGATTCAAGACCACTCCATGATGCAATCCAAGAAGAAGTTGGAGGGGTTAACTGGATGATTAACTTCAGAAGCCTAAAGTAAATTGCTGTTGTAGACACACTGGTCCTGGCCTCAGAGCGTACGCTGAAGTACCACTGAAGTGCTCCATCTGGAACGCCCGAAGGAAAACTCTAACAAGCCCCAGGTGTCACAAAGCAGTTCAGTGCACCCTTTGAAGCCACCAGGAAAATCTACACCCTGGTGCCCCATGACATGGAGCAACCTGAAATGCAACACAGCTGTGAGCGTGTTCCAGTGCCGAATGTCTATTGAAAAGCTGTGGGGCAGAGGTAGCACACAATGCCCTCCCATTTTTTAGTCTCTATATTTTTTCACTAGCAAGAAAAAGTTCTTAACAGGAAAGCTTCTCCATATTGCAAAGAGATTCCATATGATCTCTCACCAGTAAGGACTCAGTATCAAATTTGGCTCCTTAGAAATTGTCAGTCCCTAACTGACTAATGGAAAAAGGCCCATGAAGACAAACATATCTTTCCAATTCTTCCCATCATTTCTCAAGCACCATCATTTCTCAAGTACCACTTTTGGTGCCTGAATGGGGGTCTCTTTTCTGGTGTTGGAGGCTGACTGCCAACACATAGTTTCCCAGACAAGCCAAATCCATCTAGCAATCAGGCACATCAGCGCTAAGAATCAGTACAACTTGATGCCAGCCCCAAAGGTGTGCATGTAACCTAAGTCACCGACAATCTTGCCAGCTCCTGTAAGTAGCTTTGTCCAGTGTGTGCTCAGACATGCCAAGCTGCCAAGGCCAGCCCAGGCAGACATGCCATTTCTGAACACACAATGGATTTCCTATGCAAGAAAACAAAAGCACACAAGTAGAAATTAGACTGGTGGGAATGGGTTTGACTTAGGAGTGAACCATACATCATTCCACTGTCAAATATTCAGTGCATCAGGATCTGTCTGCATTTTTACTGACATCTTTAGGTTTGAAATTCTGAGAAAGACTGAAAGGCTGTGGACACCTTGGGGTGACCTTCCAAGCATCTGTTGTGGTGATGGAGAGCCACCTTACACAGAATAGGTTAAGCAAGCTTAATTGTTTTTTACCTGCTTGCATAGAATGTCACCACTGAGACCCATTTCACTCCAGCTATGATTGCTTAGGAGACCCTTTCAAGTCTTCTCATATTGGGTGCCTTTTGTGGAGTCTTAAACTCAGAGTGGAAGCCAACTCTTTGATAAATACCCATTTTCTAAGCAGATAGAGGCTCATGTGTTACTGTCTTACCTTCTGGACAGCTGATGGGTTACTGTGTATTTGTAATGTTCTTCATTTAGGATACTGCTATAAAGGTTTAGGCACCAGATGAGAAAAAAAACCATTGTGGCACCATTAATATAACTTTGTTCTGCCTGGGGATAAAATGTAGGTTGCCTAGATGTCATCTACCAACTCTGTATCTAGAGAAAAAAATTCTTTATATACAAAATTTCCAAAAACTATCATACAAGCATATATGTGTATGTTTTAGCAACATTAACAATATATTAAAATCTAATACCAATAGTTTGTACTGTGCTCCTGGAACCTATGAACTCTCTTAATGCTGGACGGGCTTACGAGCTCCTTTTTAAAAATAAAATATTAAGGCTCTCAGCCACATGCCAGTGAGATTAAGGGAACTGTCATGGCAGTGATGTGTGCTGGCTTATAAGTAAAGCCAAAAAAAGCCATCTTTCTTTGTAGGAACTAAGGAGTCTGAGTCCCTGGGACAATAATAAATATTGCCTTGTCTTTTGTGATCTACCAGGTACACATATAAAATAGTTTTTTAATGGATTCAGACCCTTTTCTTGTCCCTCTCCCTCTTTCTTTTACTATGAACTACAGGTAGACAATACTTGAATTAACCTCATATTTAGATACTTTGAAGACCTGGAAAGTGGGACCTGGAAGGATGTTCTATAGGGACAGATATCTATCTGAGAGTCAATGTCAGCATAACTGGGTTACCCCGGTGAAAATCAACATTCACATGGAATCATGTTGGGACACCGTTGTGAGTTTTTTCTTCTGCAATAAAGGAGCAGCATAGCTATGAAGACTTCTGGTCTGAGTCAACATGGTGGCTTCTAAGTATGTTATATTCAGCAGCCTTTAAGGTAGAGTCTTTAATAATGCAGGCAACATTACTATATCCTGTAATAAATGGATTATTTGGAAATGTAAATGCATGTGTAAATTGGAGTTCAAACAGTGCTAGGATTATACATTGTAGCTAGTTCTCCTTCCATACTGTTCATCAAAGATAAAGCATAAGAAACTGGAATCGTGACTCAGTCAAAGAAAAAGATTTTATCTGTGTGAGGCTATATTGTTATAACTTGCTCTGTGGATAATGACTTTAATGGGCATAAGCTCTCACTTAAAGTGATTTGTAGAATTGAGGCTGGTGTGCTTATCACTCCATAAAAGTCACCCATGGTCATTTGGGTCTTGCTTCTGTTCATCACTATTATCACATTAGCTCAGCCCTTCTAAGAACAATACTTACATGCACACCATGAAACAAAGAATTTATGAACTTTGAACCAGCACAAGAAGAAGGAAATATGTATTTTTACAGCTCAGTTCACCTATACAAAGCAAAGCTTGTATTTTCACAGCTCAATTCATCTATACAAAGCAAAGCCTGTATTTTCCATCTGTTCTTGTTATCCTGAGTATTTGAAGAAAACATACAACCCCTGTCCCATCGAAGAAATGTCAGATTGAAATCAAGCACGTGCTTAATTTTTTCTCCCTGGTAAGTAATGTAATGTTTCTGTATATTTTTCTTTATAGAGATGTGGAATGTCTCAGTATTTACTACACTAAACTACACTGCACTGCACCTTACCCTACTCACTATTTATTATCTGTGTACACAGGTATACACAAATATATATATGCACACAAAAGATTTGAGTATCAGAAGACAGAGTAGACACAGTTTTGAAACTAAAGGCTCTGCACAAAGGTCAGTCCAGCTAGTGTTTTCTCAGTGTACCTTCAGACTCTTTCATCTTAGAATCTTAGCTCCACAATGAATATATAACCAAGCCAGGAACAGTGAGCAGAAGCATGAGTTAAACAAACAAGGGTGGACACAAAAGGGTGTTGCTCAGGTTTGAGGTATTTGTTTGCGTGACTACTTGTAGACCAAGGTGAAAAGTGCAACTGGCTTCTTGGACTGAACAGAGTGTGTAAACAAGCATGAAAAAGAGATTAACTCTCACCATCAAAAAATGTTTGTGCTCTTGAAATCAATGGATGATTCATGACAACAAGAAAAGGGCAAATATTGAGACAAAAAAGCTCCAACCTGTGGTTTGTATTCAATCAGCTCTTAATATCAGGTAAACTTGTTACAGATACACAAATAACTCATGTGCTAGGCTGTGATTTCACTAAAGTAGGAAGAAATGTTGATGTAGATAGAGTAAATATAAGCAACAGACTGTCCCGTAACTGATCCCTCTTTAATCCTCCTCAATTGATGACAAATTGCTATCAGAAAGCTCTGTGAGAATGTAAGCCCTTCAGATAACCAAAACCCACAAAGGTAGGGAGCTGCAGCCAAAGTGCCATATTCCCACCAACTAAGTAACCTAAACAAACAAATATATATAAAGCAAAACACTGCAAATGTCAACAACCATTTTATTTTTCCCTGAAGTATAGCTGCTATCATCTACGGGAAAATAAAGTTTCTCTGTCTTTCTTTAAACAGAGGTTGCTGCAATGTTGATACATACATTGGTTTAAATTAAATACATGAAAGATCGTGTTTACAGAGGATTTTTCCTTTTAAAGTTCTGATATTTCTACACATGCAAAAACTCCCTAAAATCAAGTCAACACAGGGCTGCAGTAGTAACTTACTGCCTGCAAAAGGGATCCTGTCACTCCTGAAAGTAACAAGTATCTATCAAACACAGACAAAAGGTTTCTGTTAGAAAAAATGAATTTATTAATCAGCGAATTTTAAAAATTTTACACTTACATAAAACTTTCTTTAAATACAATTCTGTGGCCCAAATGCTACTGCTGTGTGCAAGTGATCCCATAAGGCTTTAAATATGCACCTGTCATGCTTCAGGTTCAGTCTGTATTAGCATTCTTTTATTTTGAGTGACTGAAATGGCAAAATCAGTCCCACTAAAACATTGACTCAAAGCTCAGAATTCCTGTTCTAGAAAGTTCATTGAGCTCTTCCAGAAATTTACCCCCCACCACTGCAAAAATAAGTAAAAGAGGAACAAGGAGATGACAGCGTTTAATGGCTTAAAGACAGTAAAAAAGGCTGAATTAAAAAAAAAAGAACTCAAGGGCCCTAATGTGGTCAGGACAACATTGTGGGGTTTAGGACTGGTTCCTGAAATATTACTGTTTTATAAAAATCCTGTATGCTCATTGGTTTTAAAACAATATTTGTTTCTGCTTTGTGCCAGAAGAAAAAGGTCAAGGTGTTTCTTTCCCTTTTCTGCTCAAGACTTAGGTTTCATTCAACTTAATTAAAACCAGATTTTAGCCTGACCTGTATGTACTTAGGGGGAAGCTGGGAGGGTTAGAGCATATTTTCATTGCTTCACATTGACTACTGTTACCATGGACAGCATGAGCAAGAGGAATTCAACTTTAAAGAAACTACTTAGGAACAGGACACAAACAAGCCTTGATTTTGTACCTCGCAGCTTCTGGTAGGTCTCGCAGGTTACACATACATCGGTAATGTCAGGTCCATCCTCTGGGTATGAGACTGAAAATCTCTGTATATTGTGTCAGTCTACTTAAATTCCCTCTTTACATACCACAGGTGACTGAGCCTGGATTGGGAACAAGCTCCTGGAATCATAGTATCATGGAATGGTTTGGGTTGAGAAAGTCATCTAGGTCAACCTCCTGCACTGCACAGGGAAAGGTTCAACGAGATTAGGCTGCTCAGAGCCCTATCCAGCCTGACCTTGAATGTTTTCAGGAATGGGGCATCTATCACTTCTCTAGATAACCTGTTCCAGCATTTCATCACCTTCGTAATAAAAGTTTCTCCATTATATCTAGTTTGAATCTACACTCTGAGTTCAAAACCATTAGCCCTTGTAGCAAAAGACTTTGCTAAAAGGAATTACTCATCTTCCAACATAGGATTCTGTGATTCTATGACCCCTTTATGTACTGGAAGGTGCTCAGGTCTCCCCAAAGCCTTCTTTTGTCCAGGCTGAACAACCCCAACTCTCTCAATCTGTCCTCACAGTGGAGACACTCCAGCCCACAGATTGTCTCTGTGACCTTCTCTGGATCCACTGTAACAGGTCCACATATTTCTTGTACTAAATGAGCATATTAGGGGGCAAAGACCACATGAAGAAGCATGTAACGATTTACCAGTATTCAAATCCATGTCTTGGCTTTGTTTATTTACTGGTATTTATGTAGCTACAAGTTCCAAGTTGGACACATTCAGTGTAGCCCTTATACAATATTCTTAAATTGTGCCTTTCCAAGCAGGAAATGCAGTTTTCCTGCCCCTCAGGGGATGCTGTGTACTAGACTGAGCTAATTGGTCAATCTTTCATTAATTGATCTTGTATCAAATGAAGCACAGTGTTCTAGAGAACAGGAGTTGCAGCTCTGGTGAGAATCTCTGGCTGATACAGCCTAGTTCAGCACAGCACTCCATAGTACAGGCCTGATCAATTCAAGGTAAGATGAACCTGTCTCTAATTTAGGCATTCAAATTCACTTGGCTGGTCCTACAACCTGAAAAACATCTGTGTCATGGCCACTCAACCAGCTTCTGGGAGTAACTGGTTAGAGAGACATGGGAGAATTGAGAGGTTAATATGGGGTAAATCACTGCTTCTGTTGACAGGTAGGAACACAAAGGCAAAGAGTTACTCTCTTCTGGTCTGTTCCTGGAGGAGAGACTATGCATTGTCCTACACATGGAGGTAGGGACACAAATATAAATAACCCTCTCCCTAAACAATTTGGGGAACTCAGTGTAAATGTCTTCTCGGCACTCATTTTCCCCTATTTTTATCCAGCCTTTTGGAATTCTTGGAACCAGTAGGTATGCTATAAATAAAAACATCTTTTTTATGTTATCCAAAAGAAATAAACAGCTTCTGGATCCCTGGATAAGTTCCAGGCCTGTTTAAAGGGTTTTGTTATTAATTTTTAAACTGAGGACTTGGAGTAAAGCTGATGCAGTTTGCCATGTAGGCAAACTATCTGAGAATTCAAAACCAGTACTTTAAAAAATTTAATAAAAGAGAATTTTACCCTCCTTGTCTCTCTTTCCTTTTTTTAAAAAAAGAATATATTAGTGCATTTTTATTCAGATTTCTGAGGTACTGATGCCACTTTTCATTCCAGTTTACTCCCAGAGTAACCATATTAGTTGCTTTGCTACCAGTATATTGCAAACTGGTAGATACTCCTGTTTATTAAAATGAAAATGTACTTGGTTTTATAAAATAATTGCTTTTACATTATTCTAGTTTGCTAAAGGAGGATAACTGATCTTGCTGCCTTTCTTTTCTAGCATCTTTAAAGGCTGGTTTTACACTGACCTCATAGGAAGCTTCCACTACATTTCTTCATCAGAAACTATGATGTATTTCTTACCTCGAAGAGACTTTTCTATTTTAAAGCATCGCTGTGCCAGGAAATCTTTCAACCTTGCTAGAATAGAGTCCTAGTAAATCACAAGTCCTACTAAAGGCCAAGTGGAAGAGAGCTCAGATGGACAAATGTTAGAGGTGAAGAAGTTATTTTTGCAGGTGATTTGAAGACAGCAGGAGGGCCAAAAAATGCACAGCAATTTTACAGAAAGTAGTTTGGGAGTCAAGATGTTCAGCTGAAGGAGATGAGGGGAAGAATAATGTCAGCCTGAAGCTGAGGGGCAAATCAGGAAAAAGTTTGGAAGAAATATCTACAAGGAATCTGACCACATCTGGTTCACCTGAAATGTTTCTATATGTCTATACTAAGAGTGGCTTTTAAATAATGTATTATTATGCAGTTAGGAAAAATATTTTAATAAAAAAGCTTAAAATCTAAATCAATAAAATGGAGAGGATAAAAAAATATTGTCTAAATATTTTGAATAAATCAAGAAGCTTTTTCAATCACAAAGAAAATAATCTCCTGCATTTACTAAATGATCCTCAGATTTCTGAGTCTTGGATCCATGTAAAATTCTAATACTAATAAGTGTAATGTATTAATACGTCCTTATTTCTATCTGCAAACATAAGGAATTGTATGACCATATTTAATGTCGTACTTATTTCACAATTTACATTAGTATAGAGATGAAAAATTCTAAGGTCATTCAGAAGATCAGAACTAGAGATAAGTCCAGAAACTAATGGTGGTAGTCAGTTCAAGAACAGGATACTAACTATCTACCATGGATACTTATCACTATTTGAAATGCCTTATATATTGCTCTCTTAAGAATCATCTTCCCTTTGAATCTGTACATTTTCCTATTTACACCTCCAAAGTTCTATTGCTTTTATTATTATTGACATTAACAAACTATTATTTGTAAGTTTTCTATGAAAAATATTTAGAAAATGTAAAAGATGTGTTTCTGATAATTAAAATATTGCTAAAAAATTCCCCACATTTATCTAAGTTCATAAGTTTGATATTTTAACTACATAGTTTTTTTTTCAGTTTTCAAGTTTCTATGAAAAGAAGGGATCCAAAGTTTAATTTTTTTCTGAGAACATTTAGACTTCCAGGCAAATGTAAAGCACCTCTAAATATTTTATTTTTTTTCCCTCTCAATCTAAAAAGAACACCTTTGCATAAAATCTTCAGGAGTAAAGTAGAACATTTGTTATTAAATGTTTGCTTCTATGAAGTTTTCACAACCTGTTTGCATGTGTAAAATTTGCAACTCTAATTTGTTGACGTACCTTTAGTTTGGAAATCTATTATAAATTGAGATAATTTTGTTTAGATTCTCTTTCCAGGTAAAAAATACTATATTTAAGTGGATTACTTTTGTAACATAAACATAGTGTTTGCATTGGCTTTTCTGGATAGAATATTCTTCAATACAGATCATTTGCCATTACAAAAACAAAAGACCAAATGCATCTTTCTCTAAACAGTCTTTAACAAATATCTTTCCATTTCTCTTTTATATAAGAGAATATCCTTGCCTCTACCTTTTATATTGTTTATCTACCCTTTTCTGTTAACTTTGAGAGCAAAACCAGTCTTGTCATGTTAAGCTTTAAAACCTCTTTAAACTCAGTTCGGAGATTTAGGTTCTCATGAGCCAGCAGTGATCAGTACAACAGTGCGATGTTTGTATTATGAATACTGTAGATCAACACTTTTTTTTTTTTTTAAAGGGTGGAAAATAAAGAAAATTTCCCATTGGAATATTGAATAAATAATCATGAAAATGTTTCATTTTTAGGACTTTTAAAGGCTTTTCTTTATCAAAACAAAATCTGAGACCTAGTTTGACCTGGTAGAGTCCCTTAAGTGCATGGAAATTTCATGCAATACCCAATTTCGACATCATATTTAAAGCTGTGGGATCACCCTTTTGTATGTTCTTCACTGTGATGTTAATGATACAGATAGTTTTCTAGTAAAATTGAAGAGTGTAATATTAATATACTTACAAGTAAATCTAGAGAAGATGAAAAAAAAAAACCTTATTAAGTATATACCTATTTATATATATTAAACATATGTATAATTTTTTTTCTCTAAATAGATGTAAATGGGTTCACTTTAGATGAAGTTCCTTGTAGAAAAAATGTTCTATTGACATGGCAGCTGTACTTTATGATCAGTCTGAAGCTATTTTAAAATCCCACCAGAGACAAAATACCTAAGAGTCTCTTTTAGAAAAAAATACTAAGAACATCATTTAGCATGTTGTTAAGCAGTTTTCTTAACAGAGATGGACTGACATAGTATGCTGAATTGTGTTTTTTATACTCTATAAGCCAGAGTGGTTTTTGTTGACACATTGGTACATGTAATTTTGTCTCCCTTTGGACCAGAAATTTGGCTTATGCAGTATCTCAATATCAGAGTGGATCAACCATAAAATATTATTGCAATATCACTTCATGGACAGTAAAAAAGGACTGGAGAGGGAGTTTTCCAAAATGTGGAAAAGTCTAGCTTGGCCAAATGGTTGTGAGATGAAACATTATGTAAGAAAAGAGACAGGTAGATTTCTAGATGTCTAGAAATTTATAGGAATTTTTGTGAAGTTTAGTTTTTCCTATTTGAATGACTAGACCAGCAAAAGATCCAGGAGGGGTATTGACAAAGACTGAGTTAAACAGAAAGACTTGCTGTCTTACTAGATCACCCACTAACTTTGTTGTTCTGATTATTCTTCTTATTTTGCCATCCCTCTGGGTGCTAAGATTATTCTTTGGGAATACTTCCCTGCTCCTACCCATATGTCATACTACCCCTGAGCCGCTGTAGAGAACACAACCCTGTGGTGGGTCCAAGGATTTCTCTACCTGACAAAATTGGGAGCGTTAAACACATAAGAGCAGCAATCAAAATACAGCCTGCTGGACAGGAGGTCACCCAGATCCGGAAGAGGAAGAGAAGGTCATGACTGTCATCTGGAAGTTACAGGCACAAAATACGTTTTGAACTCTGATGATTTAGCAAACTCTGTCTCACAAAACAATCCTTGGAGTAGTGGTGCTTAGATTTCTCCTTTTTGTCAAAGAATGGTGTCCACACTTATTTTACCTTGGGTCAACTGAAAGTATATTTGCCTTATCCCAGCACTGTACCACCCAGGATAAAGGCTATACAGGGAGGGAATTTTTCAATCTCATTTTGACACTTTCATTTTGTATAAAATTTCTGGATTGAGATCTCTTGTGTCCTAAAATATTGCCCTGTTATTAGCTATAAACTACTATGAGATGTGGTGTTTCCACTTCTTAAAGAACAAAGAATTATTTGTTTGGACAAGGAAAGAAAGAATGTCCATACTAGTAAATGTCCTGCTAAAAACACAGGTTTGGCCTTCAGGCATGGCACAAAATGGCTTGTGTACACTCAACTCATTTCTTTACTTCGGAAGAATAATAGTTAAATCCATATTACCTACTGGCTAATACTCCTGTACAAGGCTGTGGTATCATCAAAGAAAGTGCCAGAAAGCACCCAGACTAAAACCAGATTTAATCCTGTAAGGAATCATAGGACTAACTGGTAAAAGACAGGGAGAAAAAAAATCTTCTTTTGTGCAAGAGAATACTTGAACTATAAATCTCCAAATAGCATAAACATCAATTAAGTATTTTTCAGGACTTAAATTCATTTAGGTGTGCCTACAAGCATACTTGTAAGAAGATAACTAGACAATAAAATGTTGCAAGCTTAGAACATGGAAAACACTGGGAGGTAGGCAACACTTAAATGGCACTTTAGAGCTTTCAAGAATTTTGTTATAAGTCTCTTGTTACTTTAATTATAGTAAAAACATTCAAACATGTCCCAGTTATAACAAATACAATGATATTACCCTGAATTTGCATAGGGGCTATAACCATATTTCTGTTGTTAGATTTCCCCTTACATTTACAAAGGGGAAAAAAGTATCATAAGTACATTTCATGAAACTCAAATTTTCATATTATTATCTGTTTCTGGCAATCAGAGAAAGGTCATTATTTTAGAACTCTGAACAGTATGTTCTAAATAATGTCCAATTTTTATATAGACCTTCAATAACCCCAGTTTGGACTCAGGATTTTTACATTCTTGAAAAGATCTTGTAAAGTATGACAAAAATAATCAAATCTTTATTAAATGTAAAGCATTTGTGTTGGTGTCTGGAGAAAAGGACCATAATGCTGCAGAACTCTATCATAGCTCTCATAGATTGCTCTGTGAAGCACATCCCATTTATGTCTTATATTTTTTTTTCCTTCTTGTGAAAGAAGGAGACATATTCACCTTGTTCTTACCTATGTTGACAACTTGAGCTTTATATTCTTTTTTGAAGAGTCATTTTAGCTTAAATGAAACAAGACCTTTTTTCATTTGAGCTAGTTGCTATCACAGTGAGTACTGCAGTCTGGTCCTTAACAGTGAATCTAAACAAAATCTTATCATTTGTTCAAACCAAAACTGTCAACATTTAAGAATGGGCCATCAATAAAATATAAAACACTCCTGAGTTCTTTGTAGTAAAAATTACTCATAATTATCTTGAAAAATTCCTGTACCTAATGGGGTTTTAGCTCCACCAAAACTGTCAGGATAAATAAATAATTGTCATAGCTATTACCACCATAATTAGATATCCATGCAAATTGTGTCTTCAGTAATTGAAATTTCTTGGCAAAACCTTTCCATCAGAATTTGTTTGATGAAATTCCATCATTTCTAAGTGAATCAAGTCTCTAGATCACAAATCCCAGTTCTAAGGGGAAGCATTAATCTGCCTGACATCTTCTGGGTGGGCAACATGGAAGCAGGGATGTGCCCCAAAGGAAGATTTTCAAAAAGTTGCCCAGGAATGCATCAGTGGTGTAAGATAAGCCAAAACTCCCTTTGAGTTGAACCTTGCAAAGATATCAAAATTACCAAGAACTTATAATGATATTTTAGTAGTAAAAAACCTGAATAAAAAATATAGGGCATTGTTACTGAATGGGGCAGGTGGCTTAGTGAGAAGGCATGGATAAGGCTGAGGGACTCAATACCTTCCTTGTCTCAGTCTTCACCACAGGAATCTCCCAGGTTTCTGTTGTACAGGCAGTGCACAGAGAGGTACGGGCAGTGGATGAGGATCGAGTCAGGGACTGTGGTAAGAGAACTCCATCCCTGGGAGTCCTTGGGATTGTATAGGCTGGGTCTGAGAGTCACAGTCAATGTCATAGAAAGAACACTATCATCTCCAAAATGTCATGGAGATAAGGGGAAGACTCAAAGGACTAGAGGAAAGAAAATACTGCGTATATTTTTAAAGCAAAGCACAAATGGGTATTCCAATATGAATTGGTGAGCCTGATTTTGGTCCCTAGGAAAATCATCAAGCAAGTCTTCCTGGAATCCATGGGCATGTGATTTGCAAAATCAGCACAGATTTACTGGTAATAACTCATACCCAACAACCTGGTTGTGTTCTGTAACAAGTAAGTAGATTTGCGGATGAGGTGAGAGCGGTGAATGTCCCTGGATTTTAGCTGGGCTTTTAGCCCTGTGTCCCTAGTATTTGAGTTAGGATACCATGCCCTGTACTGGTGAACAACTAGGAGAGTAAAATCTGATGTGGTGGTTGGGCCTAGAGGATAGTGGTTAATGGGTCTGCAGGCTGGTAACTACTGGAGTACTGCAGAGATCTGTCTCAAGGCCTGTCCTGTTGATGTTTTCACTGGTGATCTGGAGGAAATGTTGGAGAGCAGTCTCATTAAGCATATAGATGACACCAACCTGGAGGGACTGACTGACTCTGAACAACGGAGTTGAGAGATGACAGAGCCAAGTTCTTCAAAGTAGCACATGGTAGGGAGTGAAGAGCAAGGATAAATTAAAACAAGAGCTCAGACCAGATATAATGAAACACCTTTCCCTCATGGAGACAGTGCAGCACTGGACCAGGCTGCCAAGAGAGGCAGTTCAATCTCTGTCCCTGGAAGCTGTCAAGACCTGACTGAGTAAAGACCTAGTCTGATCCTCTGCCTTTTTTAATAGGATATACTAGAAGCCTCTAGACGTCCCTTACCACCTAAATTATTCTAGGATTCTATCAGTAGAGCAGCAAAACAGAATTGTATATTAGTTTTCCAATTAATTTGTAATGCAAAATTGATGATGGCATTGGTTTGTTTTAGTTATTTCTGCTGAAGAATTTTTATGTGTGATGGTCTTTAGTTCTTATTGCTATCTTCATCTTTCTGCAGTTTTACACTCTGCTTTGTTTAATTAGTGCAATTGATTCTAGTTACTAGCTTTCTTAAAAAGAAAGTTTAAATGAAAAAAAGGGTAAAATGCTATTAATCAAAACAGGTTCCCTCACAGATACTAGCAGAGTCAAACAAAATGCACGAAAGAGAACTGACCTACCAAGCAAGAGAAACAGGGATTTCAAGAACACAGCTGTTTTCTTTCCCAGTGGCAAAATATACAATGAGAGTACAGGCCTCAAATGTCTAAGGAAAGGAAAGATGTTTTACTAGCTTGGCTTTATACTGCATTGGCTGTCCTGAGTCAGGCTTCTTTGAAAGTGTTCATGAGTATAGTGGAAAAAAAATAATTCAGTGCAGAGGGTGGGCTTTTTTTTTTTTTTTTTTTTCCCTGAAGTGAACTGGTTGTTTCAAAATTTCCAGTGAAAAGTAAGCGTGGTCTCTTATTCATTGTTTCTCATAAAGAATAAAAATAACTCCACTTCTGGACATCATCATTCCTCAAAAAAAAAACCCAAAAAATCCAAACAAAAAAAAAACCAAAAACAAACAAACAACAACAACAACAACAACAACAAAACCTCAGGAACATTTCAGGCCTGATCCTGTAGCTTTGAAGTCAGTGGGAACAGAATGATAGTTTTAAAGCATAATGTTTCAGTTAGATATTGTCGCATAGTTGCTCACATCTTTGTTATTTTCAGTTGTTCACATCTTTGTTATTTTTTATCAGTAACATTATTGTTTCATGCTTTCTGAAAAGAGATTGCTCTTGGTTTCTGGGGACCCTTGGAAGATGGAGGTAGGGATTTCTATCCCTATATCTCTCTAGGGAATGCTTTCACTAAAATCTGTAGGAAAGTGTGACTTCTGCAGCTGCAAAATAGGTTTGATAGGAACTGATTCCTGTACTTACTAAGATTATGTCCATAAAATGTACCATAAAATTAAATGCACTCACAGTCATGCTCTGGTACCACAGGTACCACAGCATCCATTGTATTGAATCCTTGTGCCCTCAGAAATTGAGCAGCCACATCCAAACTGTTAACAACAATCTTTGGCCCCAACTCACTCCTGACCTGTTTTGAACAGCAGTAGCTTTCCCGGGTCAAAAGAAGCCAGGTACCATCTGAACTTGTTTGCATTGTAGGCAACAAAGTGGCAGGGCATGTTCCTTTCTACTGTTAAATTTATTAGTGTGCATAACTTCAGGGTGCAATTCATCTACCTTAATGCAGACATCCAAAAGTTCAACATCTAAACCTCTGCTAGTTACCCTGGCTTCCTGTTATACTCAGTGGAAGCAAATCCAGGCCACAATTCATCTGGCCTGTCTTGTGTACTTAGCTCAAATAAGATGGATTGCAATCTGGGAATGCCCATTTTTTCTTCTGGCTGTGAAGTGAGTCTGAGGTCACAATGTCAGACTTAGACCTCTAACTATTAGGCACCTGAGATAAGATGAGAGATACCAGCCTAATATATGCTAATAATTTTATCAGTGTATCTCTAAGGTTAAGACATACTTTTAAAGACCTTATAGGTTAAATTATAGGGTTTTATTAAAAAAAGAATGTAGAAAAACTCAAAGAGAAATTTCTCTGTCTCCATAGAACTGACTGTGAAAGGGTGAAAAGTTTTGGGGTTTTTTTCTAGAGCAGTTTCTCAGAACCATAATGTTCTCTTACATCTCTTCCAGACATATGATGTAACGCAGCAGCAGCAGCTGTGCTGCCTTCATTGTTGCTCTAAGCATGGAGCAATACCCACTTCATTCATTTGGTTCTCAGGGGTTGAGTGGTTGGAAGGATCTACCTGAAGCGGTAGAATTCCATTTCTCATCTGTGTCTGAAGGTCTGGGACGCTGCAGAGGAGGACGAGGTCAGGACTCTGCCCTCCAGCAGCATAATTGAGACAGTTTGCCTTAAGTTTCATTAATAACCCCTCTTCCACTCTGACCTTCAGTCATAATAAATACCTGGGAACCATAGCTGTTGATTACATTTGCAATGGATGCCAAGTTATATCATTTCTATTACCATTAATGTAAAGAAAATATTTGTGTCTGAAAATAAGTCACACTGCAGCTTATGCACTTTTTTTTTTTTTTTGCAACCCTTAGTCCTTTTTACCTTTATTAGATATTTTTTTAATGATAATTAGCCAAGGAAACATGACCTAAGTAAAGTTATCAAAGGAGAGCAATTATGGGAACATATGCCATATTATTCCAATTAGGTAACTGCTCATAGTGGTTTCACTTGGTAACAGCACAAAACTACTGTTCAGCCCACTATTCCCACTGTTACATTGATAAATGATCCCAAAGCTGCCTTTCATTCGACAGGTCTGTTTTTGGACAAGGGCCAGACAAAACAAAATCACAAGATTTATAAGTACTGCAGAGGGAGGGTAAAGAGGATCTGAAGGGCATGAGCTCTGTTCTGTCTTCTCAGAACTAAAGCTCAAGAAAAATACTCCTGGTGGACCAAATCCTAAGGACTCCATTCAGTCCTTAGACAGACATCATTCAGGCAAGCTCTTGCAGACAGTACTATGACCTGCAGAAATACACAACTGAGGGTCAAATTGTTATTCATGCTTTATTTTGGGAGGACAAGAAAGTGCCAGCCTTGGTGGTAGTTTCCCTAAGCAGCTTTCCTATCTATGAATGGGTTTGTGAAACAAGCAGTAGAGAGCAAGTATTGTCATGACTCCATGACTGCCTTTAACTCTGGATCACCATGAAACTCAGGGAACCAGCACTGTGCACCCTTCTCACTGTTAGACAATAAATATTAAAGAACTACAGCTTCCCTCTAGTTTCCCTTCTTCTCTAGGCAGGGACATAAATGATACCAAACTCAGTCTGGAGAAAGACTTTTATTTGGCCATAGACCTTTATGGAATCTGTTGATTGAAATGAAATTGGAAGACTTCATTGTCTGAAATCAGGTGGAGGACCTTTCATCATCAAATACCTCAGGAAAAGTTGCCTTCAGTAGCAGAGTACTATAAGAAAATGCATCTTCCTTGGGAGAATATGGCCTCAAAGAAATAATAGCAAGGACAAAATAAAGAATAGGAAGTTAGCACTATGGCAAGAGGTTAACAGACATGATCTTACAATTAAAGATATTTACCAGAGAAATTTGAACCCCATTATACTCTGGCTCATGGTACATAAGGAAGAACTGTTTTACATCATCAAAGACAAAAAACAGGTCTATAGGTAAGCTTTAAGAATAATAAACATCCTGAATTCAAGAATAAGTCTGTCAAATGAAGGGATATTGATTTTGGAACAAGGAATATTATGTCAAACAACATTAGTTTAATTGATCTGAATTTAGTTTAAGTACTAAAAGCATTTATATACAAACAGCAAATGAAAATTAACTGCAGCTGAGTCCCTTGATTCTCAGATTATACAATATTCACAAGCAACTGAAAGTTCTTGTAGGAATCCCAGCAGCATGGTCTGGGTTCTATTCCCACAGCATGACTCAATAGAAAAGCAATATGCTTTCTTTCAGAAAATATGAATATTTAAAGCCATGTTTTGACTTTTAAAAATACACAAAACTTTTCCTTTCCCAAAAAGAATGTATAATAAATTGCAGAAAAGATGCTAGAACTATGATCATGGCTAGCATGACTTACTTCAAATATTTCCACTTCTGGAATAAGCCATCTAGGAAAAAAAAAATCATTCCTTCTGAAACAAACGGATCTTTTTTTCTGTTGTTTTCCCTTCTATTCTCACTCAACTATTTGATTAGCTTTCTTAGATATCTCAGAGTCTGCATTTGTAGGAACTATTGCATAGAATTTCAATATATTGACTGTTGAAATATGTTGTTACTCATCAGGGAAAATGCCAAATTATTTCTATAATTTATTTCATTTTGTTTTGTTTAAAGACCTGACTTTTTCAAAGTGGAACGACTTTTTCCAGGGCATTTTTTTTCTTTTTAATTTTTTTTCATTTTGCTAAATCAATTAAACTTTCAAGAAATTATAACAGTACAGATTTCATAATATATACACAGAAGTAAAGAAGTCCAGTTGCCGCTTATCACTTTCGAGTACTTAAGTCACTTGTTGAAACAGAGTTAAGGCTCTGAAACTTAAAATTTTGCAAAAAACTACACTTATATTAATAGTATAACAGTATAGTATAATATTAAGAACAAAATAAGAGTATCCAAGTGTTTTCAGAAGAACTGTATATCTGATTTAGACATAGATGACTCATTTTGCATGTCTAGACAATGTCCTGTATGCAGTGAAGGACAGTTTATCCAAAACTGTTACCTTGATTATTATTGAATGATTAAACCCCAGGTTTTTAGATCAAAATCGGGCCTTTCAGGTCTTTCTAAATATTCCTTTATATATCTTTATCTCATATCATTCATACAATTTCTCACTGGTTTTCTTCCCTCTGCTTTGAAGTCAGTGTCAATGTCAAAGAAGTGCAGGCACAAAAATCTTATCCAGAGTTGTAATTATAATTTGTAAAAATATTTTTTACTCATAACACTAACTATCCATATATCACAGAGAAATGTTAGGCAAACATAAAAGGATTTCATTTTTAACAAAACAGTGCCAAGTTTGCTTCCAAGTCTTGTGGTTCAGATTGTGTCAAAATACCATCTGTACATCTGCTGAAGAATTTACAGGAGAATTATCTGGGCAACTTACTTCCAAACCTCTTTCAGGGCTTATCTTAATAATTCAGGAGTTTTCAGCCTCTCTTAAAGTTAATGAGTCTTCCTGTTGATTGTTTGAAACCCATAAGAAGGGGTACTCTAGTTTCTCTAATTATTTATAGTTGATCTAGTTCCTGCCTAAAATGCTACAAGATTGGTGCCTTGGATACAACTGACTGGAGGCCCACTGGTTATCCAAGGAAATTTGATCTCTCATATGGAGCAAAACAGGCAAGATCCAGAGGGATAAAGAAACTGAAGAGCGTAAAGACAAATCACTGAAAAAGGTGCATTAGGAATTTGTTAAATGTTGGTGTTCATTGCTGTTGAGAAAGAAGAAAGAATCTTGTTGAGAAGAATCTCATTTTGCCCGTATAGAAGTCATGGGATGTTTTTCATGTGATTTTTTTCCTCTTAGTTTCAGAAAGTTTGCTGAATAATTAATGGGCTAAACCATCATAGGAACACATGTAAGAACTACTCCTGTGCCTGAGATGAGCTTGGCAAGGTTCCTAAAATATATCAGAAGTCAAGCTAATATAACTCTTTGCACCAGCTTCTGAGCAGTTCTTTTTTCTTAAATACCAGTTCACATGAGTTGTGCATCCAGTCTCAGCTGATTTGTGAAGAAACCATCAACTGCGTTAAAAGTTGTCTGCAAAGAGTAGCCATAAGTAAGGCAGGATATGTTCCTTTTTTTTTTTTTTAAACCCTAATTCTCTATCAGGACAATGCTGAATTCTTCCTCACTGTAAACTTACACAATGTCTCTGCCACTGGTTTAGGAAGAGGTGAGTTACTGTTTTCTTCTGTCAACTTTCTGTTTTTTCTGTCAACAACCGCTACCTCCAACAGTGCCTTATATTTTTGTCCAAACCCAATTTATGTGTATCATGCATGAGAAAGTTTCTTCAGAATGAACAACCCACTGATCTGAAGATGTTTATTGCCATGATTAAAATTACCATTAAATAGCAGTTAACCAGATAGCATCTTGTTAATATTGTCTGCAAATTGTTTACAAGAAAATTTAGCTAAAACATGGCATATTTCTTACAGCACTATTTCCCTCTTTTACCTTATTAGTCCTTCTATTTCTCTTTCCTTACTTTTTTGATTTCCATGTCAACTTTGTGATAATACAGAGGCTGTTAATTGTCACATATGTATAGCAAAGAACATACTACAGGCAGAACTCTGCTGAAACAGTTAAATAGCTAAATTCATCATGCAAAACATGATGACCTGGGAATGCTTATTGAGAATCTGCAATTGTTCTAGTGGATCAGTACAGACTGAAGAGCAAAGAGCTCAGGTGGACTCTGAGATTATGACTACAGTGACAAATCCAACACTGGTAGGGCCCAGATCCAGGTGCAAGAACTAGATTTTCTTGAGTTAGCACAAATTCCAACATACAGTTTTTCGTATTATATAACATAGTCAAAAAAAAAAAAAATTGCCCATGACAGTTTGGGAATCAAACTGTTCACACCAGTGAGTTTTAGTATAAGTACATTTTTTTCTATGATAAGATATTTTTACAGCATGGATTAGCAAGACTGTGCAAATTGGCCTCAATGCCAGAGACTAAACCCTAGTGTTGTTAAATTACTAGTACAGGCATTACTAGCAAAGAAGTAACTACAGTCTAGTGAATTTGTGTTGGAGTTAATATAGCTTCTGGGAACTGCAAAGGCTGGTTTTAGAAGTCTTGGTACAAATTCAATATGTCTGGCTTTCTCTCTGTTACCGCATCATTGCTTATGTGCAATGCAGGCATGATTCTAAACCTCCATGTTAATGTTATCATAATAAAAATTAACGTTTAACTCATGCAATTTTTTTTTTCTACAGTGTGCAGTGAATAAACCTGTCAAAAGTCAGGATAGTAACTAAGTATGAATTATTATATGGGATGCATGCTCTTCAGTGCTGACAAGGAAAGTTTGGCACTGGGCATTTGATCACCATGACCAAAGTGTTCCTTTATAGGGTCTCTTACAGACAACAAAAGCAGTGGCAGGGAAACCACTTGGCAAGAAACATACCTTTCATTCTCTGAAAAAAAGAAAATATTCCACAGAGGCTGGTTTATTTACCTTCCTTTTCTCAGGGAGAAAAGAGTGCCAGCGACAGGTAGGGAATGAAACTCACTTGAGTGTCCTGGATACATTGTGCCTTAATAATTAGACAGAATAAGCACATTCTGTTTCTTAATACATGTGTCTATAGCAGACTTGCAAAATAGTTTAGTCAGAGTAGTGCTAACTTTAAAAATATGTCTTTAGTTTGAAGATAATAAGATTAAGGAGGTACACTCCCTGAAATAATTTAAAACATTTTTATAACCAACCTGCCTCACTCAGTGGCCTCTTAGTTTCTTTAGTGCAACATAGTCTTCCTGCATTTTAGTGTGAGATAGCTAGCTATAACTATTTATAAAGCTATATTGGGAGAAACATCAACAAAGCTGGTAGGTACAAGTGTTGGTACAAATTCAACATGTAAAGGAACAGCCCTTTATTTAGAAGCCTATCATTGGAGCCAAACAACTGAAACAATAACCACTCAAGTACACACAATGCCATATTGTAAATCAATGGGTTTCACTTTGGATTAAATAACATGCAAAATGGCAGAGATTAGAAGCTGAGGAGAAAAGAAGCCAAAGAAGACAGAGATACCCAGTTCTATGAAGAAAATTAGAAGTAGGTGATAATAATCAGAGAATCTACTATATGTCTGTATGTTCATATGCTTAAGGCTAAAATTGTCAAGCAAAACTTGTGTGGTTTCTTTTAATGACCTTCTCAGCTAAGGGAGTAAGATCGTTCTACTAGCAGAGAATTGAAGTTGAAGCTTCTTCAGCACTGCCAAACAGCTTGTACAAGTACCCCAGAGTCCTAGTAGGTCAAGGTTTCCTGATGTTAAGCAAAAAGGATGTTCTATTTTCCTGTACAAAAATCCCGTTTTTGTGAAGTTTCATTAAACTCTGAATTCATATTTACCCATATCTAGCTGGTTCATTTATATTTACAGGGGAAAAAAATGGTTAAAAAGGATTTGGATAACAAGCAGAAAGGAATGTTTCATTTTAAATGATTTTTCATTTTTAAATAAATGTTATCTGATGTAATAAAAAAAGTTGAAGCAAACTATCTCTCTGTTATCAAAACACAACATTTCAACTGGCTCAAACCATTTTGTTATGGCTGCTTTCAAACGGATTAAAATGAAAGCATATTTTGGAGTGGAAGAATTTGCAAAACTTAGATTTCCAAATTCCTACTCTACTTAGAGTGATAAATTATTCATCTTCAGTAAATAACAACTCAAAGATGATCTATACAGCCTTGGTTGCAAGATATGTAACGTGCATAACATTCAGATTTTCCATCTCTACCTTTTTGATTTGTACAGTAACAATGAATCCAAGAATAATTGTTATAGGCCTTTTAATTTCTGAATTACACCTAGGGACCTTAGTAGACACAAATTTAGATCTTTCTGTCCAGAAATCCTTCTCTTAATCTTCTAACAGTATAGCTGTAACCTTTATATTTCAACAGAAGGGTGGCTGCTCTGCAGTACCCTGCTAGGTAAGATGCAAGAGATATCAAAACATATATGATTATGGACAGTAAATAATTGCTCAGTAGTAGCTGTGTTCTTCAATCAACATCACAATGCCATCGTGGTTTGTGATGTCAAAAAAAACGTCCTGAATTGCTTACAGAGAAATGTATGCTGACCCCCACGTCTGGACATGGCCAAAGACTCAGAGGAACTCACTTCTGCTAAAGTGTTGCTCCTGTAAAAGCAAAATAACCCCCACCACCCACCCACCCACACACACACACACATGTACACTCATATATATATAACATCTCAAATCACACAGAAAAAGATCTGATCTTTCCAACAAAGAAAGCCAGTGCCGTGCCTGGAGTTTCTCTTTTCTCCCAGGTCCTTTCCAATAATATTTGGCTCAAGTTCAGCATGTTACAGGGCTCCCAAGCCTCTTTCCCAGATATATCTGTCTTGTCTCTCTGGGTAAAAGAAACTTATTTCTGGCTCTCTGTCAAGCTCCCCACAACCTTGTATTACCAAACAACAATGTTGAAGGCAGGAATGCATACTTTAGCTTTGATTTCCACAGAGAATCATAATTCTTTTCTGCTTCTTTCTCCCCTCCTCCCCTTCCCTTTAGGTGACAAATGGCTCTCTAGAAGTCACCCATCTCTTCATTTTGACCTTCTCTTCACCTCCTCCATTTTTTTCCTCTGCCCTGGCCAATTCCAATTTGGGTAATTATTCTGTCTACAGTACGTAAAATTCTCCCTTTTGTTGTAGTCAAAGATAATATCCTTCTCCTTCTGTTCTTAAATGTAATGCTATGCCTTGATAAATCATTACTGTGGTTTACCCCAAAAGGGAAAGAGTGAGTGATTGAAGACTGATATTTTTTATAAAGTCATTCCAGTGTTTAAGGATACTTTGGGATGAATAGTGTTATATTATTAGTCCTTAATCCCTAGATGATTTACCTTATAACTATTATTCTCTCTATTGTACAGCTTTTTTAAGTGTGCCTCTTTATTAAAGTGAATTAACACCAAAAATATGTAAACCTTTGTCCATGGAAAAATTAAAATAGCCATAACTTTGGAAATGTTTTAGCAAACTGGAATTCTAGATGTTCTAAATACAGCACTGAAGAGACATGAAATCTAAGCTGTGACACTTTTCATTTTTTTTTCTTCTAAGCATGTACTTAGATCTATATATTTTTACTCTTATTGCAAATAAATATTTACAGACACAAAAGATATAATTACTTTTTTTTTCCTTTCTTCTTCTTTAGAAAGGACCAATACCTTTGCTGCAAAGTTTAGTCCATCTTAAATAATATTTGTCCTATTATGCACATCAAGTCATGCCTTGGGTTGAAACACTTTGTAGATGAATACAGCTGTTTGCTATGAAGGACCCATTGTTATTTTTGAAACAGATGCTTTGATTTGTTGGAAAGAACTAATATGTGCTGATTTTAGCCCCAATCCAGTATGACACACAAGCATGTGCTTAAATCTATCATTACTCGGAAAAGCACTTATACATATGTTAAAAATTAAGAATGTGCTTAAGTGCTTTGCTTAATGGGAATGATCTTGAACACATATTTAAGTGCACTGTTGAACCAAGGCCAGAATTCCCAACCTTAGTTATTGTGAAGTTTGCTATCTTTTCACTACTTTAAGAAGTTCAAACAACATACCAATGCTTTATTTCATGTCCTTTGCAAAGGAGGCAATTGCATACTTGACAAGAAGAAAGAGTTCGCTGCATCTTGCAAGCCAAGTAGTGGGGAGGATGGGAAAGCCTGCATAAAATTATCAGGCATCTCCTTCTTACACTAGTAAGCGTGTGAGATGTGCTTCCATCTGCAGCTGCTCTTAGAGGGCTATGAATCTGTTTCAGATCTCAACCGGTTATTTAGACAGCAAGGGCTCCTACTTTTTGCCGTTTCACAATGTGACAGGGGTCAAAATGACTTTTGTCCCACAGACTGCAGCTAAAGTGCCCACCAACTGCATTCCTGTTTGTCAAACCTATGTAAAAGAGAAGCAGATGTCACTGTCACTTTTTATGTTAAGATATCGTATGTCATTTGTTTCCATGATGATTTGGTCAAATCATCTGCCAGATGCTTGGATAATTTCTTACTTGGGGAAAACTACCAGATTCCATATCAATCCTTTTTTCTGTGATGTTTATGCCATATTGTTCCCTGTGAAAGCCAAACACAACCAATGAGAGTGCTCTGGGAACACCTAGATGGATGGTCTTATTCTGCTTATCAGACTGTGCAGCATTAGCAGTTTTTTCAGTCATTTGCAGTATGCATGGTGTTAGACTCTCATGATGTTAATTTCAAAATAAAATGCATAAGAAAGCTTTTGGAAAATTTAACAGCTCTTCGAGATAAGAGAGGTTTGACAAAGTACACGGAAATCTTTACCTTCCTTTACATACAGACATGAACACTGGGACTATTCTGAAATAAATGCCTTGACCAAAATCTTGGTAATTTACTTTTTTAGGTTTAAGTGAAAAACCACACTTTTCAAAGTATATTTGTCATCTGAAAAACAGAAATGCAAATCTGATATGTGGCATAACAAGTCTTGGCTATGTCTTCAGATCATGTCTGTTTTCAGCAGCAGAAACACAATGAATCCATGTGGGAATCAAGATGTAGTCCACTCTGCATCAAGTGTCATCAAATATGCCAGCTATATTCTGATTACTGAAATTTTCTATTAATTCTTATGATGAAAGGGTGAGGACTAGAACAAAGTTTGTCTCTCATGTTTCAGCTTGAGTTTGCAGTGCTGGCCGTTCAGAAATATCATCTTTTGAAGTTCTTACTGCCATTTATACATGTTCATGCATAGAAGTATAATTACCATTTATCTAATGGAAAACGTATTCTGATAATTTTCCACATTGCCCCACATTCATTGTATGTTCTGTTCTGCTGTTTCTTCTAATAGCCTCATCTTTACTCATATTTTGGTAACAACATACATCAGGTTTATAATTAAAACGTTATGGAAATCATGAAAATAAGGGAAAATGTAACAATAAAGATCAATTACATTTAATAGTTTGATGATGGAAATCCACATTTAGAGCTCAAATTCACTACAAAGCCATGCCCAAAATATTTCAAAGCTATGGATTCACTACAAAAAAAACTGCTTCTGCAATAGCCAGAAAAAAAATGGCAGTGGTACTGTTTAAAAACATCAAAGAACCATTGTCATCTTCTTCACTACCTCTTTAAAGGAAAGGATTAGTTGAGAGGCAGTTCAAAGTGCAAGCCAGAGATGTTTCAGGGAACTTCAGAATTTGGAGCAGGTGTTTTTACCATATGTGCTAGTAGTACATCCAGTAGCAGTGCAAGTCATCCTGGCTTAAAGGAGAAGAAAACCTGACTCAATATTCCCAGCAGCTCTCCCAGACAATGAATCACAAATTGAGAAATCAGAAGATAGGGACAGGCAGAAACAGGAATATTATATGAGGGTTACTATGAGGATAAAAGGAAGGAAATCATGCTAAAAACAAATTACCAAATCAAGTCAGAAAAGTCAGAACTTTCTTTTTGTTAAAATAACACCGATTCTTAGCTGAATTCACACAGAGGGTATGTTTTCATGACAGAATTATAGAAGACTGCCACCAGTATTAGTGCATACAGGTCGTCCTTCTCTAGCCATAAAGCTGTAAGGAGAATGACAGTATTCTCTGAAGCACTGTAGCTTCTTAAGTGTTACTACCTACAGACACCAAAGGTAATACTTCTGATAATTCTCCTTTCTTCAGTGCCCTGGATCCCTCACTGCTGCACTCCTGGTGAATGACTACGGAATTTGCCTGTTCCATGCTAGTTTGAGGACTTAAACATGGGTACTAGAAGACATCCAACCTTTTAATGCTTCTTCTTAACCTTTTTTGGGAGTGAGCAGTTAGTTGTTTTTCACATGGAAATGAAACCCCAGTATTAGCCCCATAGTTCAGAAAGTTAGCCCAAGTATAAAGTACAAATCATTTCAAATGCAAGAGGCTGTGGACAGAAGGGGGGTTTGGGCCCCAGCTAGCATGCAATGTTATATGTGAATATCTCTCAGATTTCATACAGAAGAAGATTCTATTAAGTAGTATAAACCATGAATAACAGGCCTGGAATCTGACCTTTAAAAATATAAGCAAAGGAGTTGTTCCACTTGCTCTGCTCTGTGCAGTTTCACAGATAAAAAGCACACTCACTCCCAACTTCTTGTCCCTATTAATATCAGTTATTGCAGTGATACTTGGCTAAAAAGGCAAGTCAAAACTTCAGTCTGTGCTTAGCAGTAAGGCATCAAAATCATAGTTCCAGTGTACATAAACCAGTGCTCAGTGGAACTGTTTTGTACTCAAAGCACAGTAGGAAAGGCCAGACAGTTTTTCTATGCCTACTCAAAGGAAATGAAATTTCATTTGCAAAAGACTAAGCATAGAGATATGTATAATGCTTAGCAACTCCTCACCGAGGAGGTTGAGGGAGGGTGGAGAAGAAATTATAACTTTGTGTCCCGCTGCATCACTCATCTCACTTCATGACAAAACATGCACTACAAATCACTTTATTTTTTTTACAGTTAGGGACTGAAACTGCCTCAAGAACTGGATATCTTAATATAGGCCATTATTTCATTTCAGAGGAGAATGCAATTCAACCATCTATAGGACAGTTGTGTTATTTCCTCTCTGGAATATGGTATCTCCAACCACCAAATATTATAGACTGACTTTTGCAATAGGACTGTTGATGAATAAATGTTGCCAGTGTGAGCCCACTGAGCAGTGGATCTCATGAGTTGCATGTTACTGCTGAACAGCCCATACCTCTATACAGTGTGGAGCAGCACCTTACAGAGAGGCTGTCCTATGTTCTGGGAAGAGATTAGCTCGAATGAGCTTATCACATTTTATTAAGTTCTTTGCTAAAGTACTAAAACACTTTCAGTCTTGAGATGATATCCCAAGAGCTGAGAAAGGAGTTAGTTTGCAGTTTTCTCACCCAGTGGATAGAACATGGTCTTGCACTGAGATACAGCTTACACAGTTTTAATGTCCATGTTTTAGATAACTGTATGTGAGCTAGTCACCATAGATTACCTTCATTACCCATGAAAATAAGTCTACAACTTTGGAACACGATTCATCTGACCTATTTTAAATGACTGTGAGCTGACTCATATCTCAGAAATGCTTTTTTTTTTCATCAATGAAAGGGGAGTTTAGGATGACTATTTGAAAAAGAAAAAACCCCCGTGTTATAGTCATCTCTGAACAGTCAGATGAATCCTGTGCAGGGAAACTAACAAGGTACAGGGCAGACAGGCAAGACATGGGCCAAATTTATTAAATATTTTTTACTCTGATTTACTGAGAAATTGTTCTGTGACCTACTCATCACAAAGTAAATGAGTAAGGTACAGCTGCTCTCCAAGAGTGAACCCAAAAATGTGGGGCTGGCTGAAGGAAGGATAAGGTCCACAAGAGGTTACTCAAGTTTTGACAAAACCATTCCTTCAGGTTTGCTCTGTCAGAGTCTATTCATTCAGGTCTGCATTATACCTTACCTTCCTATCTGTCTGAAGACATTCAGAAAAAAAGCTTTGTGAGGAAACTAGAAACCATGTTTTCTCTTTGTGACTCAACAAGATTGGAATTTGTTACTGATCTCAATCAAATCAGTGAAAATCAGGAGCAATTACATCAAAGCTGGTGGAGATGCCCTAGGAAGTAAGAATCTGGGCCTACTGTTTTAAAAATGGCAGCAAACATTACATTACATGAAGATAGAATGATGTAGTTTGGTTCTAATGAAATGGTATGGTCTTTTTTATATAACAAGAGAAACGGCATTGTAGCTGAATTGTAGAATTAAAGTTTTCCCTTAACTTACAGTATGTTTTACTGTCATCAAAAAAGCATTTGGGAATCATAGTTTCCAATGAGTCTCTGCTGAAATTTTCGGATAATAAACTTTTATATCTTAATATTTATGATTCTAATAAACTACCACAATATTAAAATGAAAGATACAAACTCTGAGGTCAAAAACTACAACTTGTTGTAAGGCAAAACAATTTTGAATAATAAACCACTATTGAAATCTCAGATCACTTCCTATAATTTAATAAGTAATTCCCTTGGTGATATATCCCAGATATTAAACTAGTTTAGCTCACTTGGACCAGCTGTTTTAAATTGGTACACAGGATTTTGCCAAATGATAATACAAAACTAAGCATGAAATGAAATGATAACCATTTATGTTCTGATTTTTACCTTAACTTCCTGTCACAAATTAGCTAATCGGGGATCAATTAATTAATCCATTACTGTTGATAGCAGTGAATGAAAAGTATAAAGATAATACTTATTAGCTCAGCTGGAGCACTGTTGGATAAGATGTCTGTTGACCAGCTGCACGTGTCTGATTGGATATCTCACAGCTCCCAATCCAGCTAACATGTACCAAAGCAGTTAGTGTTTTTTCACCAAAAGCATCCAGCTGCAGACTATCAGCATTTCCCTAATAAAGTCAGAAGAGCTTTTACTTTCAAAAATTTTTCAAAGGATACTCTCTGAGGCTGAGAGAAAAAATATTTGCAAAAGGCTTTGTCATGTGCAACCAAAAATACTCCACAAATGTATCTTTCACTATATTTCGAAGACACTTGTGTTAGACTAGTCAGTCATTAGAGGAGATGACAGTTTATCCATTACATGTTCCATATGAATATTTGCTGATGCATCGAGTTCAAACTTTTCAGTCCTATGTGTGATACACAATGGAAACTGCCCTACAGCAGTCAGTATAGAAAGATTATGAGCCAAGGTCTAAATCATGCAATATTTAGTCTTCATATCAAAGGCATTTAGTGGTTAGTGTTTGCCTTATCTCTACGTGATAAAGTTCCCTGTCCACTCCAAATAAGCTTGTGAAACCCATAATTATTTGTAAATGGAAAAATGTTGTTCCACCTTGCTCAAGCATAGGGCTTTGAAGTCATGGAAATACAAGCAGCAGCCAACAAAACTGACATAGAATAGAAACTCATGGTGTCTGTTTCCCAGAGCAGGTGCTGATGTCCATGTGCTCTCCTCCTCTGGTCAAGGAATCACACGTTGTGTTGGTCATGCAACAGGACTGGCTGCAGCCACAGTGACGTGGAACAACATCCCACAGAATGTGATGACTTGATAGCTATGTTTGCTTGAGGTCTATAAAAATGAAAGTTTCATTTTCACAATTGTTCCATTATACCTTACTGAAGGGAACAGAGAGAGAGATTGCTTAACATGCTCCCAATTTGTTTATTTTGTTTTCTTTGTTGGATAAAAGTAGTGCTCAGGAAATAACTAATGTAACTGACAGCACTGACTTGAGTGAAGAAGGGTGATGGCAACCAGGGACAGTTCTGTTGGAGAGTGGTGAATGGTAGGTTCTCTACCTACCTAGCAAATCCTTCTTGAAACAAGTGTCCTTTGTGGGAGGGGAAAAATGATGACCAAAAATATTTCCATTTATGAAAGAATTGCTGTCTAACCTCAGATCAACAGACCTAATCAACACTAATCCAAGCAAGCACTTAGCCCTGTTGCAAACAAGCATAGACTGCATTGCTTTGGAAGCTCAGGAAAGTCAGCTATGAAACACAAAATGCAGGCCTAGCCTCACTATTTGTGACTGATGATCATGGAAATGACAGTTTAGCCCCAGAACACTGAGAGGTTGTGATGAGGGAACAAAACAATTTCACAAAAATTACCAGTTGATTACTTATTGTCAAATCCTTAGTAGTGTCAAATATTCCAAGGAGGTCAGGAAAGAGCTATGTAGAACTGTCAATGCTCCTAAAAGTTTGTACTGGCTCATTAAAGTGTGACTTGTAGACCGCAGTGGTCACAAAGAAGCAATGACTCTTTGCCACTTACTGAGGAATGCCAAATACCTTCTGAATTTTGCATTCATTGATATAACTGAGGTTATGTGCATGATTAGATCAGTGGAACAGCAATATTATATTTGTGGTTTTCCTTTTTCATTATAGTTGACTGAGTCAGGATGAGATGCTGGAGTATATGTAATACCCATCAATTTAAAATGTGACATCTTTGTAACTGATCCCCAGCTGACAAAGCTGGGCAATAATCCTATGATGATAACAAAGTTGTACCTCTTTATTCCAGGCCCTAAATCATCTGGGTTGCTCCATTTCTGTAATTTAGACAATATTACCAAATTCTCTAGTAGTAGCAGTTAGGATTTCCTCTGTTTTGTAAAGCACCAAACACTCTGGGAGAATCAGAAATAGTTCTCAAGTATTGTTTCAATGTGTTTGAATTCACTGACTATTCTCAGTATACAGGAACACACATGCATACACAAACAGCTCTTAAAAGAAATCAGAGCATCTGATGGAAAAGGTTTACTTTACTCTGGATGATCTCAGCTACATTATTTACACACAAAAATCTCTTAAAGGGAACCATAAAAACACATCAAAGTGCGATGATTTTTTGTGCCCTTCCCTCCCAAGCTCTACAACACATTTTGCAGTTTATCTTCTCTTCCTGGTCAGTCTCTTCCAGAACTTGTAAGAAAACAGAGTACATGCAAACTGAAACTTTTCAGGGAAAAAATGTTTTAAAATATTTTCCTTTAGAAACTGATTTGTCTCTGATGGGGTTTTTTGCATATTTTTCTTAGATTATTGCATCCTTCTCTCTTCTTGCTCTGTAAGGAACTCCCTTAGGAGATGTATACATGTATGAACATGGAGATGGTATCAGACTCTTTGATTCGTGGGCCTTGCACTTTGGTAACATTAAACTAAACTAAATCACCATCTTTGCAGTTTGTTCCTCTCCTAAGCAGGGAGCAAGGCTGTTCACAGAACCATGAAGGACCTACAGCAGGTGTGGTCTTTCAGAAACATCCTAGGATGATCTGCAGGTAGGACCTGCCACAGCCAGGATCTAATTGTGTATGTTTAGCCACAATATTGGAGCATAACAGTTTGCCAAGTTTGCTAAAAACTTGCCCTGTGCATTACCACTTGTGCATAAAAAATCAGGACTCAGGACAGTCAATTTCTGTTCAACAACAGAATTCCTACGTAGACCTGAATAAATTGTCTCACCCCTCCACACCTTGTGTCTTTGCCCAACCTTTTGGCATCTTTAGTAGGAAATAAGTAGCTGAAATCCAGGACAGGGTGGCAGTCAGGAGGATGTCTGAATATCTGGCTGTAAAAAGCTCTTTGCAATTTCTCGTACCCACTATCTTCCCTCTCAGATGGAAGGGAGGAAGAAAAAGTCATGGCTTCAATACATAAACCAAGTGCCTTCTATTAGCACTTTTCTTCCGCAACAGACAGAAATCCACAGTCTGGTCTTAATTTGGAATAATAACACACTTTCCTTCATCTTTAGCATTCTCTCTACCTCTGTCTACCTCTGTCTCTGCACTTGCCTTGCTTGTTGAGTCTCCTCCAAGATGCACCCACTGAAAGTTGACATTTCATGTTTCAAAGAATTGCAAGGCTGACGTTCTGGTTTACATGTTCACCGTAGCATGACACTCACTTGTATTGGCTGCTGTGCTTTCAAATTTCTGAGTTACCCTGGAGTGTGGTTTGGTTATTTTCATTATTTTAGGGCCTCCTTTTTCCTTATGAGCCCACCTGGAAAATGGCAATAAAGCTTACAAGCTTTAAGGGGCTTGTTTTCCAAAGTTCGCTGCAGCTCTTGTTGGTTTTATGAGAGCTTATCACTTTATCAGGCATAAAGGATTGTTATTATTCTATATGCCTAAATCTACGTAGTTAAATGAACAAAACAGTTTGGTTTGTGAAATATCTATTCAGGATGAGGTCTGTTAAAATATAGGTGACAAAAAGCTCACTAATTTTATGTGTTTCTAAATATCTTAACCCAAATAATAATTTATCTTGCTGTGTGGAAGCTCCAGCTTGGAACCAGAATATTGGAAGTTCAGTTCGAACCACTGAAAACCATGAGAATCTCAAAAAATAAATATTCAATAAGTATTCATCTAAAGATGGTGCCAATGAAAATTTTGTTCTTTGCTGTGTAAAATACAGCCTTTTAGTGTTAGATACAGGTGAATTACTCTTCTAGACCAAAGATTGTCCCTCTATACTGAAGGATGGTGGCAACCTAAAGAAAAGCAACAATGATCTGCACTCTTTCAAGAAGGTAAACAAAGAAAATTTGTGATTGGTGGTCTGGTCTGTGCTTTAAAACGACATAATTTCTAAAAGGTGAGGAATATTATGAACAAAATTCCTGGAAAGTGATATGTAAACAGGGAAATTTGAACAAAACTTTTGCACTATTTTAGAAGAATTTGTTAGAAGGCTAAACTCATATAATTTCACAGTCAAGAAAGAACAAATTTTGGCTATACGTCCAACCTTATTTTGTGAAAACTGATGATATAAAAGCAATGCATAATGTGAAAACAGAAATGGTAGATTTAGTTAGCAGTAGGAATGAAAAATTATGAACCAATCAAAAAAATAATATGAGCAGCAAAAAACATGGGAAAATAATTGCTGTCTTTATGAAAAAGAGAATTTTTTTAAATTTTAGTGATGAGAAAAATATGTTAGAAGTCATATAATGCTCTCATTAGATAAGGACGCTAAATATGTTAATAATCATAGAGGAGAAGGATAAATCTTCAGTAAAAAATTGCTTTGTAGAAAAGCAGATTCATTTAATGACTTCCCATGAGGATGATGAAGATTTTTCCAGTCCTTCAGTTAGCAAGGAGGATTTTAGGTTAAATGTGGTAAATATTTTTAAATCAGTAGGCCAGGTAGCTTGAATCCAAGAGTCTTCAGCAGCTTCCTGAGGAGTCAGTTGAATCACTAATGTTGCTTTTGAATAAATGTTAAAATAATGGAGAAATTCCAGAAGACTAGAAAAATAGAAATGTTGAGCCAGTATCCAAAAAAGTTGATTTAGGCAAGTTATTGGACATCAAATAATAAAAAAGCTGATAAAGAATAAATTGATATGATTAAGATGAGCTGACAGTTCCCTAAAGTAATCAGTCATGGGGTATACTTCTACCTCCAGTGTTAACTCTAAAGAATTGCCTGAAATGTTACCACATGAAATGCAAAATATTCTCCTAAAATAGTGGCCAAATGCAGTTGTGAATGGCAGATGTAAAAAACTGTTGAAGAGGTTATAAAGATGCACAAAATTAGCTGACTTATTTAGCCAGGTGAGATAATTTCAACTAATCAGTTTAATGCAGCCAACTTCTGCAGCTGTTCTAAAATGGATCTTTAGAGATAAGTGACAGAGCAGAAGTTCCTAATGGAATTCTGAAAACATATGAACTTTTTATTGTATAAATAGAGAAACAAATACAAGCAGGGTGATGATTTTACCTCTGTAAATAATATTAATGAGATTGATACTAGAATATTGCATACACATCTGGTGTCCATATTTGGGGAGGGGGGGGGAAAGTTGAAAAATTGGAAAGGATGCAAAAAGGACCTTAAAAATCATTTCAGGATGGAGAAAATGCCTTGCAGTGGGGCACTGGAAATGCTCAATCTGTTTAAATTATAGCAGATTTAAGGATGGTTTGGTTATGTATGCATGTACATTCATCAGGAAAAACACTGAACACTTAAAGGACTTTTAAACCAATGCAAAAAGGCCTAAAGAAAATCAATTGGTACAGGCTAAAACCAGACAAGTTTAATTTGGAAATAAGGCACATTTTTCAGCAGTGAGGGAGATTAGTCAGAAAAAGCAGCTACAAGGAAAAGTAGTGAATTCTCTTTCTCTTCATACTAATATTGGCTGCAGTTCAGAAGGATGTGCTTTAGCCAAACAAAAGCTATTCTTTAGTCAGAGATTTTTGTTTGATTTAACATAGTAAATTGCCCAATTATTCCTTCTACATTTAAATACTTTATGTAGGATACAAGTAATTTAACTTTAGTTGTCTACAGGGTAGACACTTGAACCTCAAGGTAGCCCGTTCAGGATTAGTTTAGAGTCAACAGATACTTTGGGGGCCAGATTCATCTCACCCATTTTAGAAACCTGCATTAGGATGAGATTAATCCTGAGAGGTTCTTCTTTCTCTCTGCTATAAAGGAGATACTATAAAAGGAACAAAAAGAAGTTATAAAGGGAATTTGAATAATTAGCTTTAATGTAGAGATTTCCACTGAAAAAGCATGCATTCAGTCAGATGAATCCTACCTATGTTTTGTGTCTGAGTGTCAAGAAGGTATCTTGACAATGATTCCTGAGCAATGCATCTAGTCCAACAGGAAAGGCAGTACCTGGATTTCTTCTAGGATTGGGTGGGGTAGAGTTTAGGATATTTCTTCTGTGTCTAATGTGTATCCTTTTACAGACATTTATTTAGATTTTGTCTTCCATTTGTTTCAGGATCAAACCAATTTTAAAACTTAATCATAACAGTTGACGCTTTCCCTACATTTCAAAAATAGATTTTCAAAAGGGAATTAAAGATTGGAGTTGAATGTCTTTATTTGCTAAGGGCCCAACTTCTCATTGCCACCCAGTAATTAAGCCCAGCAGGAGGACACAGAAAAAAATGATATCCAGTGTGAAACAAGAACTTGCTGTGATTCTGAATTTTGGGATGTTTTCCAGTTTGCTTTGAACTCCTCATTAAAACAAGGCAGAACAAACATTCCCAACAGCAGAAGAAAACTTGAGAATGAAATAACTCACAGCTCTTCATGGACAACAAGCCTCAGTCACTGGGACCAGACACATGAACACACACAGAGTTAAAGGACTTGTGAAGATTGAGGGGGTTTGTGTTTGGAAATGACCGAGGTCTCCCACACCAGAGCCCTGGTCAATATTTCACACAAACAACATGGCTTGAAGTCAAGGGAAGATTTGCCTCAGGAAGGACTAGAGGGTTGGATTCAATGTTCTATTCATTATGGCTATTTTCCTTTTCTTTATGCGCCACCTGGGAATCTATCTCCCTGTTTCAACTGACATGAGCTATTTTGTTTCAACATTTTCTTTTTTTTACTGTTAAAGCCTGTATGCTTTATTGATGTTGATTATAATTTGGTTGCTCACCAACTTAAATTGAAAGGAAAAGCTGCAATCCAAACCCATTTCTGTAGTGATTTAGGAACAGCTAACACGTACGATGTTTGGACCAAATTTTCTCATTAAATATTTATTACTGAAATTTTTTTTTTCTAAGAAACCATTTAATACCAAAGCACACTGCACTCACATATATTTTCTAGTGTAGAGCACTTCTAGATAGAATAATCACTGAAATAAGAATATTATACAAGCAATGAATATTATTAAAAGAGGCACTTGCAGAGCATCTAGAAAGAGTAGGATTCAGTGTGGTCATTATATATTAACCATATGTAATAATTAATGTTATATATATATACACATATGTGTAACCTGGAGCATCTATTTTGCCTTGTTGAAAATAACAGAAATATTAATGTATTTAAAACAATAATAGAAACCTTTTCTCCCTAAAAATCACTTCACTGGTGGAACTCCTGGCTACAGTACAATTGGGAAAATATATCAACATGTCTTTTTTATTTAATATTTTTAAGATTGCTAAGAGTACAATTGTGAAATAAATGAAGGCTTGGAAATTTGTTAGTTAACTATTTCATTAATGAGCTAACACACAGTTTACCATCACCTGAAGTTCAAAATACATTTCTATGGGCTGCCTTTTCTACAATTTATAGAGATGAGAAAAGATATAAAAATATTACTTGAAACTCTAAAGCCATAACTAAAGCCTTACTGAACAAACATAATTTTTCACATATATTATTTTCCCCGTGAAAGAGGCATGAAGCAGAAAACAGACCAAGCATTAGCTAAAAGAGTTTATTACTAGAAGATGGCCCTTCAGTATATGGCACTCCCTAGTGAATCATGATCAGACTTAAGAATACTTTTCTTTTCTGAAACCCAGTTCCAACTTTAAACTACTGCTATAGTAGTGTCCCAGAGAAAACCCAGACTCTGGAATGCAACTGTCCATACGTTTAAATTTTTAACATACCTTTGGTCTATGCCAGCTACCATTCCTCCAAATATCAGCTGAGTCCAGTCCAAGTCCAGCTCGTTGTTCCATACATCAGGAACAAATCCCAGAGGACACTTTGGATGTGGCTAACTTGTGTTACAGGGAAAGGAGTTAGATGTATGGATTTGATCCATGCTGTGCTATCTGCCCCCAGGTCCAGAAATCAGGCCCTGTACCATTCTCTTAACAGCATAGGCTTAGTCTTTATGTACAAAAAATACTATAACAATGTGGAAATCCTGTCCTCTGCCCTTAGGAGGATGTGGGATATCCTAAGAATATCTCTGAAAAAGATGAGGGACTACACAAACTTGCCACTCAAAAGAATGAGGGTACAAACAGACACTGCTTTTGCTGAGCAAGGAGAAGGATCAGTATGCCAGCAGTTAAAAGCAGAGTGTGCTGCTGGCGGTACAGCTGGTGACATCGAGGGCAGCAGGATGGAAGGCCAGAGTGGGTGGTAGGAAGAGCCAAAGTTTGGAGCAAGAACTTCGTGACAGTGTCTCTATGACCTTTCTGATCTCTTTCTGATCTCCTTCTTGGGGAGGTCCCTGGCTCAGAATGGCTCACATCCATAATGTTCCTACATTGGAATGGTCATAGTGCATCCAACAAATAGTCCACCCAGACCCAAAGACAGATGGAAAAAGCAAGTGCCAAGACAAGAGCATAAGAACAGGGTAAGCAGCTAGTAAAAAACTGCACTTGCTCCAGCTGCTTATAACTAAAGGACTTTCAGAGCTGAGTAGGTTTCTCTTCCTTAAATTTGTCAGTGTCTACTCTTAAATTTTGGTATATACAGCACACTATGCCAAGGAACTCCACTGCTCAAACTGCATTGCAAGTGAAAGAGCTTCATACTTGATTTTATGCCTTCCTTCTAGCTTCTGCTAAATAATCATACCCCTCAGCATCACTCCAGGCTGTATCAACATTTTCCATGTCCCCCCTAACAATCATTGCTTTACCAGACCTAGAAGACCCCATTTTTTTTAGCCTTCACAAAGAAGTTTTTCCATACCCCTCTATTTGCCTGAACCTTTCAGTCCTGCTGTTGTATTCAGATGATTGCAGCACTGTGTATAACTTTTCCAGTTTTTGCAAATCTACACAGTAGCATATCGTGCTTTCTTTTTGGAATTCTCCGTTGTATTCCTAATTTCTAACAACTAGGTTTTGTTTTTCTGTGCTCACGGTAACTGTGAACTGATTGTGCCTACACGCTGCAGCCCTTGGAGCAAAGCCTGACTTAGTCCTTGCCCCATGGATTCGGCACAAACTGATTCACTGACCTCTCGTGATCTGCACAAAGTTTGTCTATTGCTCTCTTCCCACTCAGAGCTCACAGTTGTGGCTGCCCTGCCACATCCCTGTCAGCAGCTAGAGATATTCTCACAGTCCTTTTCTTTCCTCTCATGCCCTTTCTCACCTCAGCCCAGGGTAGCCTGAGCTACCCTTCCACAAGGGTTAGATCTCCTCCTGCCCCCAAGTGGCCTAAATTTAGGATTGAAATTTTTGTTATTCTTTAAGAGGAAATATCTTTTCAGCTTGCCTTAGATATGAAAAGTGTCTGCTTTACCATCTGTCATATTCACTATTTTCTACACATGGGTGTAGAAGGATGAAGTATGAGGCCAAAGAAAGGGTACACAGGCCAATGGGGTAAGTATAAGTTGGAGAGCTGGAATTTGTTGGTAGGAAAAGACATTGGGTGCTTGACTGATTCACTGTATCAACTGTTGGACTACCTAAAAAATGCAGCACAGGTTGTTTGAGAAGACACCTAATTCCTCAGCTCCAGAAAGGATCCAGGAGGTGACCCAATATACAATATATACAGCCTGGGGAACAGAACTGTGGCATGAAGAAATAAAAAGCTGATGAAAAGATGAACAGAATAGTCTGTACTCCAGATCCCCTGACAACAGGAAGAAAAACAGTATGTTTAAATTACAGGAAGGGACAATTAGGTTAGAGAGTGGAAAGAACTTTCTGACGGTGAGAGGAGTTAAGCCCTGGAATAGCTCGCCTGGCAACTGGTGCAGTTTTTCTTGCTGACAGGTTGTAAGAACAGGTTAGACAAACATGCCAGGAATGGTTTTGGTCTACTTGATATTTTCTTGGGTCAAATAGAGAGATAAGATCACTTCTTCTGTTCTTCCCAGACTCACCTGCTAGAACATTATCTTTTTTCATCCCAGATTGGCAAAGATAAAAATGGGTTATTTTTCCATTTTTTCCACTACTGCAAATAGTAGTTTGCCATATACACCTAAAAATTCTGACAGACACAAAACCACATTCTGTGTTTGTAAAAATTAAAAACCCAACAGTTAAATCAAGGCACCTCTGTCCAGTTTTGCCAGTTTTGCTTTGTGTGCTGAAACTAAGTGTGACACATTTCAATTAATAGTACAATATTTACTCAGTAAATATATTTAGCCCCTTTATTTGGAAGTCTTTGCCTTTTATCTGCTGATTCTTTCACAAGTTGAAAAGCGACATGAGTGCTGTGGCAGAAGATCACTTTTCAGAAGTTGCAAATGGAAACCGCCTCAGAATACCTCTGGTCAGAGTTCATATTCCTTGGGCTTTGATTACAAAATTACAGATATCTGTTTAAAGTATTACAGCCAAATACAGGCCCAGGAGGGATTATATTCCCAGTTTTGAAATTAATGCATTGTACAGCCCTTAGTCATGAAATTTAAAAACATTCTAAATGGTGGCCACTGACCATTTTATGTGACAGCCTAAATAGTTAAAAAGGTCTGTTTCAATCCCATATCCATTGAGTATATTTTTATAATGTTTTGCTACCTACAAATGATCTCTGCACCAAAATGTAGCACTGAAATGAGAATTTATCCTGTATCAGCTAGGCATCTGTGATGCATTTTATGATTCTTCAAGGATATATAAAAGAAATAAACTATAACTATCCAGTAGGGGTTTTCCCCAATCAGAGATTATTGCTGAACCTTATTCCTTTGGTTTCTGTCCAAAAATTCCCTGCTCAGTAGTTTCCTCAATTCTTTGCTGACTGCTTATAACCTGTGTGGAAATCCTTAGACTGCAGATTGGAAATCACCAGTGTTACAGTGCCTGGATTCACAGGCTTCATTTCAGGATTTGAGAGAAGTCACATGTTCAAGATGGGTTAAGCATCTGTCTGTCTCTATAGACACCTACTGTACCATGTAGGTAGAGTCATTCCCAGGGTTGTTTCTCCAGCGTCACCTTCTCTATAAATACCCAGGTCTTTGCAGTCAATATATTTAAGCCATGAGCATGCTCTACACACCAGGAGCTTCTTAGAGATTGTGCTCAGGCTACAGCCAAAGATTTCACACTTTATTTTCAATCTTTGCTAGGAAACTCTATCTCACTAGCCAAGCATAATCCCCTGGTTGGGTACAAAGTATCTCTAATATCAGCTACTCAAAGGTGAGGGGAAAGCTTGCTTTGAATATGTGAGATAATTATGGGATATACACCTGCCAGAACAGGACACTGATCTGAGATATCATTATACAATTCCCCTTCTCAAATCCAGAATGTGTAGATTTAGTCCTAAATTCTAAACTTTCAGCTGGATGCATTTTCTGCAGTTTTGATTTTCCAAACAGGGAAGGAAAATCATATGTTAAACATCTGTCTGAGCTTAACAAACAGGATCAGGAGAGAGCTAATTGGGAAGATAGAGAGCTGTGGGCCAGTTACATTTCTAAAAGGCTATTTCTAGGAGTCTATGCCTAAGTCAGCTGCTTCTGCACTAAAAATTGACCTCTTTCTATTTGTGGAAGCTCTCTTCTATCAGGTGCCTCTGCTATGTGTCCTTTTGCAGTACTGCAGATCATCTCAGGAAACAGAGTTTTTCTTGCTCAAATAAATGTGAAAATAAAACCTTTTAGCTTTGTAAACATAATGAATACAGTAAAAATGTTTCTTATGATTTATGGAACACTGTTATGAGTAACTGAATTATCCTTGTTGATAAGAGTTGATTTTCTAGGGAACTTTGCTGAGACTACAGAAGACACTAAGTAACTCTCCGCTGACATCCTCTGTCAGTCTTAATGAATGGCAAAGCGGTTGTTAATAGTTCAGATGTGGAAAGCACTCTAGGTTTTGAAAGAATGGCTGGATATTGAAGGTATTAAATACATTAATTTTTAAAAAAATTACAAAATCCTTCATGTGGAAATTGTATTAAAAATATGCACACTCAAGATGTAGTACTAGGATGATGGAGGTGTCTTTTCTTTTGAAGCAGTAGTAACATTTATGAACTTCAAAATTCTCAATTTTTTTCTTCATACAGTTTTTTTTTTTCCAAAGGCAGGAAAATAGTGTTTTTTTAATCCAGAAAGGATGTGATGTGACATTGCCAATGTCTTGACTTTGTTTTTCTTTCCTTCCTCTTCAAGCTTTTTAGAGCTAGATACACAGAAGATAACAGTCCTATGGTTTATCTATAGTCCAGAGACTCGAAAACAATGAGACAAGGTGAGTGAAACTTCCTGCTGATGACAATGTACCATAAAGTGAAAGAAACAAAAAAAGAAGGGAAGGTGACACAGAAAAAAAAATGTAGTCATATTTGAATCATCTGTGTGATTGCCTTCCATATATATAAAAAAATTATGAAGATTTGTGTGACTAAAAAAGCAAAGGATATCCTGAAGAATACTGAGGAATTTCCACTTATTGTAGTTCACATGGATACCAGCTCCACACAAGTGAAGTAAGATGTGCAGGGTAGAAGGATACCTAGGAAAAGAAAGTAAACTAGATTAAACACTATCGTGTTGTACAACTCGGTGGTGCCAAAGAAAAGGCAGCAAAGAAATTAGACATCAGGTGTGAGTGGGCTATAGTGAAAAGGAGCTGTGGGCAGGGGCTCCTGGAGCAACAAAGTGCACTTGCATCCAACCCCTGACTACAAAACTCACAACAGTTTTTAGGAGGCCTTTGATAGAGAAAGATTAGAAAGACACTGAAGAGCAGCACTCTACCTATACAAAGCAATGGAACGGTGTAACGTCAAGAGGTAAAGAGCAAGGTTTAAAGTAATGCATGTCTATAGTTAACAACACAGAAATGCAATAGCTGGCTACAAAATGGTACTACACATCTTCAGAAAACATAAAAATGCAGGTAGACACTTTACCAGATCAGTATGAAAGATAAAATCTTATGGTGAGACTCTTTGCTGGGCTGCAGGGTGGCATAAGTAACCAGAGCAAAGAATACATTGTGCTGGACACTTGCAGTAGATTACTGGGACTCAAAAGCAAACAAAACCACTACATTTTGTACAGTTACTGAGGACACTTCATAAATTAGTGCTGTGGATTCAGCAACTCTAAAGGAGGCTGTTCTGCCAGTGCAATATATTTTTTCTGAATGCCTCACTGAAACACCAAGGAGAAAGAATATGTTAGGTGACAAACTGAGCTGAAAAATTAAAACAGCAGTGGCTTAAGTAGAGGAAAAAGCATTGGTCCAGAAGGAAGATCAGTCAGAAGAGCCACACTGGGTGAGTTCTATTTCAATTTGAACAGAAAAATCTATCAACTTTAAATATAATTATTTTAGTTATAGCAATCTTGATTACCATCAGTGGATAGTCCTGCGAAAAAAAGTTTTCAACATCTTCAAGCCAGTAGCATAAGCCAGTACACCATATTACCATACCCTAGCTAGAAAGTATCTTCAGTCATTATTTGCCTGATATTTTCAGCTCCAGTCACCCAACCACACAACTGGAAATTACCACCTTGAAACTTAAGTTGCTATTTACACTCTTTGTATTACAGTAGATGGTATTAGAAAATTGCCCATGTGAACCACTTGGGAAGTACTTGCACATGGCTGCTGGAGTTAGGAACAGAATGTCTGGCAAAGCAGGAGGGGGAAGTAGTCCTGCTAACAGACAAAGAGGATTGATAAAAGACTGGATTTACCTTTAGTCTGTGCTAACAGCCTATTTTTATTCCCCTTTTCCTGTGTATCGCCTGTTTCACCACACACCTTTCACTGAGCAGCAGAGTAAATAAAAACTGGTCATGCAGGTTGGCATCGATAAAATCAAGTTCACAAGCAGATATTTCAAACCCTTTATTAGCAAGGCCGTAAACTACATATGCTGTTTGATTAGGATATGTTGAAAAGAATTTATTAGCAGATGTGTATTCAGCTACACTGTTTTTTACTGGCAGCTTTATGAGATTCTCTCCTAGGCTGACAGGTGCGGCTTGCCAGCTGCCTTGCACAGTAAACAGGGGATGGAGCATGCCATGTGCAATGATTTAATCAGTTACCATCAACTGCTGGAAAATAAACAAGATTTTGTGCGTTTCTTTCAGTCCCATGTATATTAATTGAAACCAAATATTACAAATGACACTGAAAGAGAGTACCACTGATCAGAGGAGATTTAAATTTAATAGGACACAGCCATGTAATACATAAATATAATAAAACACAGTCATGTAATACATAAATATTTGGTTAAAAGATAGCAGAATTTTGTTAAACTTGGCAATGGGAAGTCTTTTGAAGTCTCATTTGTCAGTTTCCATTCGTGGGACAGTCAAATCTAGTCATTTGGGTCACAGCTGGCAAAAGAAAGATGATCCTCTTGGTTTATTGTTCTGATACAAAATTGTCATTACAAATTGAAAACACAGAGCAAATAAAAGAGGGCAAATGGGGAACTTGTGTGGTTACATATTTTTAACTGTTGCGTCTGGCTGTACTTTGCTTAATAGGAGTTGCAGAATTCAAGATGTCTATATCCTGGGTCTCATTACTGTTGTTTAAAATTTTCTACACCACTAGTTTACAATTAAAATGTTCTTTCTTGACTCAGTTCTCATATCCCATGTTTTCAGTGCTCTAAATATATGTAACCTGAACTAATATTTTTATTAAGTATCTGACAGCTGCCTTGAAACAGTTTTATTTCAAATATTTGCAAGTCAAAATAAAGATATAGAAGACTTTTTTCTGCAGCCAAATGAGAAAGTTCATACAATGTAAAGAAAAAGCAAAATTGCTAAACTGATGCAAAAACATTTTACAGAATAAACTTCAACTTTATTTTCTGAATGTTTATGACAAAAAAATATCATGATTACCCCGCAAGCAAGGACAGGTTGAAAAGATCTGTGAAGTGGATAGAAAACTTGTCAAACTGATTGCATAAATAATTTTAGCAGTGATCTGTTAAAGATGATGAAAATTGAAGCCATGGTAGTATTTTGAAAAAAAAAATTGGCTTCTCTTTGAAGTGTCAATACATTAAAATTCTTTCTCTCAGCTTAAGCACATATTCAGATTTCAGTAGACCTTCTGTGCTGGTTCAGAGTCAAGTTCTTGCACAGAATCAGAGGTACTAGAGAAGGAACTGCACCAGCATCAGAAGACTATTCTCTGTCTGACTTTATGATTATAATGATTTCTCTGAAGGAGATTATTTTTTTTTCTTTGGCTGTTAATGTTTTTTGAAATGACAGGCTGCCTTTCACCTCTTGGGTGACAACTCCTTTCTGAACTGTTACAGATCACCAAGTTTCTAACCCACAGAGATGCATCTCTTCTGAGACATGTTTGCTACCTGACTGAGAAACTGACTTGTGACTTCAGGTATCTATTCTTGGTTCTGCTAGGGCCAGTGCTGCATAAAGACATTACATTTGAGAAAAAGAAAAGAAATATTCATCAATTCTACCAGTTAGCTATAAGAAACAAAATGTTCTTGATAATCAAAGAGGAATCGAGGAAGGGTTTTGAAAGTATGCACCAGAACTTTGTTTTGCATTCAGGAAAGAAGGGGAAGCAGCTGAAAGACATCAAAGAGAATGTGAAAATGATGCAGTTGTGAAGGAATATGTCTGTGGATTGCAAACAATATGGGGAGGTTAGCAGCAAATAGAAGAGCTAGGAATGATGGAGTGAATGGGTGGCAACTTGCTGAGAATACAAGCAGTCTGCAAGTGGTAATTTTTAAACTAAAAGGAAAAAAATATTTGAAACAGTGTTACACTGGCCAGGATGAAGACTGAAACCTGCCTACTGTTTAGAAAGGTCTAGCAGTTTTGTAGTGGGGAGTCTGTGACGCAGTTTTCTAGGACAGGACTCACTGGTGCAGGACATCTCTTTCAGCTCTATATATTGCTATGACTGGAGTGACATGCTAAAAGTTTAGACAACATCAGTTTTAATGATTTCAGAGAGACGAATTTCTAGTAGTAACAGCCACAGGATCCAAAACTGTGTTAGCAACCCCAGGACACATTAGACAGAAATATGGTGTTTTATAATGGATTATGATGTACTTATTTGCTTTCATTCACTACTTTTCTCTTCATGCTCCTTTGTGTATTTTCTTGCTGAAGCACACACTGCAGCTCAGTCTTTTCAGGATTTTACAATTAAAAGTGTAACATGAAGAGAATATGCTGTGCAACTGATTATAAAACAGCATTTAATACACACCCACCCTTGTAATCAGCTTTTGGGATGCCTCAGAGAATCTGCCTTGAGGAGCTACTATGCAGTAATTCAGCCTAGACTTTTCTATGCAAACATCCTCATCACATTGTTATTCTGTACATTTCCTGTGTAAGGTTTACCTTGGGCCATGTATGTATGGAAATACTCCTTGCACCCTTTCCAGAGAGAAGCTGTCTATCTTCTCCAAAGCAGCAGGATAACCTCTTCATCAGCTCATGATGTAAGAATGAGTTTCCCCTCAGAGCCTGCATCTCTACTAGCAAAATAAATGATATTGCGGCCCCCAAGCTAACTCAGCACGATATGGTTATCTCTCTTCACCTCCAAACTAAGGTGGCCACATTCAGACTCAACACTGAGAATATCTTTATCCCATACATTATCCCCAAACCACACCTGGGAATCATCAGGGAGAGTGCTAGTTATCTTGAGTCAAAATCAGGCAAGGCACAATTTAACATTACAGATAATGGAGTTTTAGTGCCTGTGCCTGTGCCCTGTTTAACTTGCTGGTAAAAATGAAACCTTAGGATACAGCTAAAAAGTCTGCAGTCTGGATCCACAACCACAACAGACTTCAGGATGTTATAAACCCATCATAGGATACATTTATATTGCATGTCAAGCTCAGGTCAGCATTCTGGATCTGAACTCTAACTTACCGACAGTGCAAAAATTTACAGCCCTGAAACAAGGTTGCAATTCCCTCCATGGCAGGTTTTTAAGTCCTCAGGGCTCCTGAGGTCCAAGGTGAGCCCACATATGATGTTCAGGTCTGTTTTGCAGGCTGAAATGAGCAAGGGTGGTTTGAGAAAGCACCTCTAATCATCTCCTCACATCTGGGCACCAGTCAGTATTTGCAGAAGTGACCTCTCAAGGCACTAAAGAGCATGAGGGTGGCCTGCAGGGTTGTGCTCAGCTGGAGCAGACTGATAACTAGGCCTCACGCAGTAGCAACTAGGACGTACGTTTAAGCATATGTTTTAATTATTGTAGAGCGAGAATGTAATCTTTTATGAGGTTTTCTGACTTTGTTCCATTCATCTCTGACACAGCACGTATGTCATCTGCTGTACTGATTGTCACTTGATTTCCCAGGCAATCTTGATCTTCTCCTCTACCCAAAAGGGATCTCTGCCACCCATGCCCTAGCCCTAATTAGCTCATGACTGCTGTATCAGAGGTATCCTGTTCTGGTTTTTTTTACCAAAGTTTCTCTCCCCTAACCTGGCTCTAAACTTCTTGAAAAGGAAGGCAAAGGCTGGCCCTCTGGAAGCAGATGGTTGTTGTGCATACCCAAGTACAACCTTTACCTCTCCTCCATTGGCTTTGAGAGTACACATATTCTTCAGTCTTTATACGTGCAGATACTGAGAAGTCGCAAAACCTGTGTGGCTGTCAAACTACTCTGCCCAAAACGCACATTATTGTACAGTTGTAATAGCTGATTGGTTTGAGATAAGAACTGAACCTACACAGCCCTGGTCAGTATGTCCAAGATATTTCTGGTTCTCCGGTACCTGCATATAAAGGGCAACTCATTTGTCCTCTATGCATCTCTGCCTTCTGCTGACCTTGCTGCTTTTAGAGACCAGTGAGAACACAAATACAACGAGAATTATACCCTTCTGGGTCCTTTAGGGCCCTCATTGTTTTCTAAATAGAAATAGTTTCATTTTTATTCCCCAAACACACAGAAGTAGTAGACAACATTTCATCTTAAGCATAGAGCCCCACCAAAACATATTCCTAAAGTTATTTATATGGTATTTTATATGGAGAGAAGTTATCCTCTGGAATCCTGCCAAGGGTATTGTACAAGTAGGTGAGGACCTAGAAACAACTGCTAATCTCAGAAATAGCAATGCACTTCCATCTGCAGGGTCTTTGTTTAAATTCCTTGCTACACATTATATACACCTCTGAATGTATTTTCTTGGAAAGATAAATTTAACCACCTTGAATCTGGGCTTGCATTTCAACTTTAGGATTTTTGCAGTACACATTAGCTACAAATAAAAGTTTTTTGAAAAGAAGTGATGGGATTCACTGCTGGAACTAACACTAAATTGTCAACATTCAGAATTAAAACTTCCCAGTTTTGCAAAGTTGGCAGACTTTACAGTGAAATCATAAAGTCTTTTTCAGTCTTGACATCTGCAAAATAAATTTGGGGTAGCAAAAATGAACATAACTTGAGAAAATGTTTTCTGAAAATATCTCAACAAAAATGTTGCCACTTGTGCAAATAGCATTCATTTTTAAGTACATTCTTTTTGTTACAGACCAATGCTTCTGACCTGTCTTTGTAAATTTCCTCTAGATACAGAAACTCTTTACACTTGGGGTTTTGGTGTAGGTCAACAGAACATAGACACATACACATTCCCAGACCCCACTTGTAAGAGAGCATGAAGCACACTGAATGATGTGTGACGACAAAACACCCTGCTCGCCGCATACTAAGTCTCTCAAACACTTCTACATGTCATTAAATTCATACCGGTCACAGAAGAATTTTGTGACCATGAAAACTTGGTGGGAGCTCAGTTGAGTGGTAACAGCTGGAGAGTGATGGGATTCAGTGTAACTACACATGTAAGAGACGTCCTTGGCACACGTCACTGCTTGAAGGGCTGGGGTATGAGTTTTGACTCAAACCTACTCACATTGCTGTTAAATGCTGAACGCCTGCTCGGCAGAATAGCAAAGTGTGTGTCATGTCCAAAACATTTCTCCTGGAAAGAAAGAGTTTGGCACTACAGTGAAGGGTAACCAGGGAATTGCTGATAAGGCAGAGGTGTTTTTCTCCTCCAAACAAAGATGTTAGAGTTAATTTCTTGTGGTTTTGTCTGCACAAGACCTATTATATGGGCTGTAATTTCATGGGATAGAGGCTGTGAACTCCCAGGTCACTTGTAAACCGATCACTCCCCAGCCTCTCCTCCTTGTGCTTTTAAGTGTTTTGAGCCTGGTAAATTGAAACCTGAAGAAACACAGAGCTCTGATCTTTGGGACCTCTAGAGCAAATCTGGACTTTTGCTGATTTGCTCTAGGAAGTAACTGCTTACTTACCCCATAATTAACACCACAAAGCTGATCTTTGGAAGATAAAGTATGGGAGGTCAGAGAAAGGATCAGGGAGAAAGGTTTCATTAGAACTGCAGCATTTCGGGCCTGATTTTCTTCTCATTTGCATCAGATTGATCCAGGAATTGTTTCACTAAAGTCAAAGGTGCTAACAACTATAAAATCTGTCTGGATTAGAAGCAGGTCATTACTATCACATCTAATGGATTTTAATCCATAAACGTAGTAAAAACAGCAACAGAAATTGCTTGTTAGCTATGCCACTAACCACACTTTCACTCTTATCTCACAGCAGAGGCTGCATTAGCACTTCCTTCCAAGTTCCAATTTACAGCAAGGTTTCAGACACATAAGTCTTCCACTTGATTGGCTTGCATCAGCCAAGCAACTAAGTAGAGTGGTATTCATAACATTGAATAATACCGTTAAACAAGCTTTGAGTAAAATAATTTATCATTTTTTATTTGCATATTTTGCTGTTGAGAATTTAAAACACTCTCTTGTATTTAAAAGGAGAAGAAGAAAAAGAAAGAAAAAAAATTAATTTAAAAAAATTCCAAACTCTCAACTGGTGGAAATCAAAACAGCCTCACATGTCCCTCATTTCCACTTTGGCAGGTTGATTTCAGGTTCATATCCAGTTTATATAAATGAGAAGTCAGTACAAAATAAGTAAAAGAATCAGTTGTCACTGCTAAACTATGATTTTGTGAAAAATAACAAGAACTAAATAGGTATATAACATATATTTAGGCATTTCTTTCCAACATCTAGTTTTAGACTCAGATTCTTGCGTTCCACAGAAATGTGGTTGTACCACAATTTTTTTGTTGACAACCATTTATATCAGAAATAAAGAATCATTATTTTGAGGTTACAGTAAGACTTATTTATACTACAGGACTGAGTCCCACCACATTTTAAATTTACTGGATGAATAGTTTTTGTGTGTCCCTCATTTTGCATCTTTGTCACACACTGCATCCCACATTCAGTCTTTGGCATGCAAGAGTTATGCTTCCCGAAGACATTTTCCTCATGAAACTGGCTGTTTACTTTTTGTACAGCAATACCACAAAGCTAATGTTCTTTCTTTTTAAGAGGGTCAGGGTCCTTGGGTCTATTTTAAAATGAAAAATGAAACAGTGCAGATCAACTAAACTTCAGAACATAAATCAAACCTCAAATAATGGAATAGGCAGACTCTGATTTCTTATTCAGAATATGTGAATTCTGAAGATGCATAAACAGCCTGTTAATTTGCTCTCATTTTAATCTTTATCTCAAATGTGATTCTAATACACAGGAACAGAACAGACATGAGTTTGTGGAGTAATTTTGCTGCCAAAAATAAGTTCTGGCTTGCGAGCAAGAAGGCATCATATTGCCAGTTATGGACACAATAGTCCCTTTTTATGACTATACCTATGCTAATAAATTAGCCAGTGCCAAGGAATATTCTGGGCACTGCAACTCGATCACTTACATGGTTAAACTGTAAGAATGGCCCCTGACAAGGTTTTGTTAAAGTCACCTAGCATTTCCCAAACAATTTCGTGGCACAGTGCAGAAGTTAATGTGGGAGAATGACCACTCAGAACAGGCAGCTTGAATAAGTCCACATTTTGGAAATAAGGAAAACTAATAATATGTAAATGTCAAGACAATGCCAGCTGGCCCTATGGCCAGAGAAAAAGCACTGGCACTGTTTGATCTGTGGTATAAACCCAGTCTGTACAATAAACGCACCTCAGCACAGGACTACTGTGTTTCTGGATGCCTCATCCCAGAGGCCCCAGAGAAAAAGGAAATCCATGAAAGAAAGAGTAGCAGAAATGTCCAGAAAGGTTTTTCCCCTTAAAGCTCGACTCTAAAAACAAATAAAGTTGTGGGTTTTTAAAAGCATGTTAAAACTCTGGGATATTTTGTAGCTGACTGGGGGATAATGGTAACACTGGGAATATCAAGATCTTGTGTATGTATTCCTGACTGCAAATAGTAGTTGATCTGTAGTCATCATGTGGCTTCTACACAAATCTATTTCAGTGCTGCATAATTGTTTGAGGTACCTCAGCTCAACTCAAGATACCTCCAAGAAATTCCAAACCATGTGCAGACACTCTCTCTTGGGCACACACTGGCTGAGCAGTGGAGTGGAGTGCAGAAATCACTGTGAGGTGCACCCACAGTGCATAGGGTAGTGCTATGCAAAGCAACCAGCAAAGTCAGGAAGGCATTTGTCAGACCATTTGTCAGTAAACCTTGCTTTCAGTTCAGGGACTACTGATGTCTCTGCTTTCTTATAACTTCCCTGCTCTGTGCTAAAATTCTTCTCTACCATGTACAATCATAGAACTTCTTATGCTGGAAAAGATGTCTAAGATTACTGAGTCCCACCATTAACCCAACACTGCTGTGTTCAACACTAAACCTCATTCCCAAGGGTCACATCTACAAACCTTTCAAAAACCTCCAGGAATGGTGATTCCACCACTTCCCTGGGAAGTCTATTCCAATGCCTAACCACACTTTCGGTAAAGGAATTTTTTTTCTACTATCCAATCTAAGCTCCCCCTGACACAACTCCAGGCCATTTCCTTTCATCCTGTTACTTGTTAAAATGTAATATGTTCATATGTTACTATGTTAATATATTAATATATTAATATGCCCATGCTGAGCTCCCCAGTCTGAGATACTCCTAGAGCATCCCTAAGACCACTGTAATGACTGATCAAAAGTGGTCCTTCCTCTAGCCATTTCCCAGACATCTGTTCTCCACATTTCCTCTCAGGTAAGGATGTCTTCCAGGGCTGGTCTCCACCCAGCTTCTCTATTGTTCAAGCTCTCTATAAAAACTGTACCTGTCGACCAATGATGAGGACACTTGTCTGGAACATTTTTCCACTGAAGAAGTAAGCTTTAGTTTTGCCAGAGGAAATGTTTTAACTAATCCACAGACTTACTCAGATGCACCATTTGTAGCAAATGTAGCTCTGAAGCACCTCGGGTAGGAATAAGAAAAGAAGGTTTAAGGTCTGCATTTTCCATATAAAAGGTAAGATGAATCTTATGTAAGGGTAACAAGTTTAATGTCTGAATAGCACTTTTTCTTCCTCGGGTAACCCTTTCTCTAGACTGCTCAATGTGTAATCTGCTAAACTAAAGTTGATGGCAGATGGCCACACTTACCTCCCAGAAGCTGCTGGTGTCAAAACCAAGAACACCTGCAGCAGGGTGGTTGCTCCAGTACAGCTCCTAACATGGAACAAGCAAGGAAGGCCCCTACTCTGCCGTAAACTCAACCACAATCAGCCTGCTGTCCTTCATCATGGGCTTCTGAATGCTTTACTGAGAGAAGGGCATGGAGCCATAATCAATAAGAAAGGAATATAAGGGAATTCAAACTAAGAACCTCAACAAGAAAATTTTACAACATCAAGGGCTGTAGAGTGTTCTTTAATTTATGGGGGTTTGTTGTGGGTTTTTTGATGCTGCTTTGTTTGGAGATTTGTTTGTTTGTTTGTTTGTTGTTAATGTAGAATAAATAAATAGAAAAATTATTGGAGAATGGTTCTATTTTGAAAATAAAGAACAATAGAGAACCTGTCAGATCCTTGGAATCTTTGTGGTCCCTCATTTTATGAACAAAATGGAAGAAATATACTGTTGAGGAGAGCTAAGAAGTCAGGACTGAGTGAGAATGTTACTTGATTCAAACCTTCCCATTAAAAACACTCTCCACTGTCAAGAACTCGTCAAGGGAGTTCCTGTATTTAAATGGACAGCAAATTAAACATATCACTAACCTCAGGGAACCTAGGAGTACCAAAACAAGGGATATTTTTAGCCTATTTGGCTACTTGGGGGTGGTAAGTGTCTGCTCTCATTAAACTCTTACAACTGTTTCTCCCAAATGTCAAAATTGTAAAGCTATTGACTGATGCAGCTGAGATAACCTGGGCAATGGTATTCCACTGCTTTAGGTGACAGTGGTCTCACCATGACAGTGCTAAGGAACTAATTTAGCTTTAAGGGAAATGAGGAATCCTTCCAAGTTGGATTAGGATACTTTCACAATCCAGCTCATGTCACAGGTAGCTCTTGAACCTCTGTTCAGTGGGTGTAGAAATCCACTGGCCTTACCTGGAAGTTCTATTTTTGTCTTCAATTAATGAACTTGCTTTTTGCTTCATGAGTTTCAGTGCTGTGGAAAAACCCAGGCCAGCGTTTCTCACTGAGCAAAAAGCTCATGATAGTAATCAGAAGAAGAAAACAAAAAATTAAAAAAAAAAAAAATACCCAGTCTAAATCAGCAGTTCAAAAAACATGTCCACCATGGGCATTAAGCCAACAGCAATGTTAGAAAATACAGAACAGAATATGTACAAAACCAGCACTGTCATTGTGGAAATGCACACCAGAACATGGAGAAAATCCTCATCTGTGTTACAAAAAATAAGATCTGATGTGCACATGCACACTGACGTGTGTAAAGAGGAATTTAATTCCTTCCTAGAGTAAAGAACTTCGCTCTTCTACTTCTGATATGATTTTTTTCATTGCTTGTATAGGAATAGTAAGATAAAAGTATACTCTGGGCTCAATTCCTTCGTATCTCTGTCTCTCTGATGACTTCACTGAGTTCATGAGGAAGAACCTTTCACAAGTCAATCTGCTGTTTTAAAATCCTTTGAATTTTGGGGCACCAAACAATTACAGGAATATTATAGGAGCTCTTGTTGCTTCTGGTCCAACCATTCTCAAAACTCACAGGAGAACTGAAGATCTCTGGACCACAAGGAGAAGACAGTAAGCTGGAAAGTTTATTCAGGTTAGTCATATAGGAAGATATTTGAGAAAAGATGGGGCATTTTACAGGGGTTGAGAGGATGGATGTGGAAGGAACATGTGTGCTGTCCTTCTTCTCGACTAACCCGAACAATGTCTGTCAGAGCTGAGTGTGCGCAGACCACAGGAGCCAGAGCTGACACGTTCTCAGGGTTGCCCAGAACATGAACCTGAAAAGTTTTGTATTCATTTCAGAGTCTCAAAACACAACCATGTGCAAGGAGGCTCAAAAATGCCACAGATAGAGTGCACTTACATAAGACTATTAAATTAATTAGTCTTGCAGCACAGTACGAAATGTAATTCAATCCTGGTGATAGATGGGGAGATTAATCACAATTTACAGCCTTGTAAAGGCAGAATCACACACACACAAAAAAAGTATGTAAAAAGAAAGAAACGAAAAGAAAAATATTCCAGCACTCAGAGTCTTTAGCTTCGAGTAATAATTAAATGTATTGATGACATTTTTGAAAGAGAAACTATTTCTCCCTTTTTCTCAGTTTTTCAGTTGAACATAAAACTGTGTTTTGACTGCTTTCAGTTTCAAAAAAAAAAAAAAAAAAAAAAAAGAAGAAAAAACATAAGCAGACAATTGGGGCTTTTCTTTTTGAAAAGAAACGTTGATACCTAGAAACATTTTTTGTTTCCTGACTTCCTCTTTAACAATTCAAAAACATTGATGAAATTCAATTTTCCTTGTAAAAATCTTGAAATAAAAAATTCAACAACCTCTAGTGCTAATCCTGGTCTCATATGTCTTCTAAAATGCACATCAACATTCTTATACTAGTTTATTTTCTAAAAAATCAGAAAAAAAAATTGAGTTTCAAGAAAGAGAAAGTCCATTATAGTCTTGAGAACCCACAAAAACCTTTATAGAGTATTTGAAAAGTGAAAAGTACCAATTTGGGCCCTAAGCCTTTTATACACCATCAACAGTCAACACAGTAATTTCAGTAACAAAACTCAAATATTGTATAATCTGTATATGTAATTTGTAAACCATGTTCATGACTTTAAAAAGTGGCTTTGTGTGTTATTATATATGCAGAAAAGTGTAAGATCAGCACATTCCTTGAAATGTTTTTCATTTTTAGAAGGTATCTATAATTTTTAGGTTTTTGGCAGTTTCACAGTGGTGTGCTATTTCTTCATTTTGGTTGAAAATCACTTCCATCAATAATAAGAACAGCGGATTTGAATTCCCACAGTTGTTTACTCCAGTGACAGAAATCCCCTGAACACAATTATTTTGGATGAAGATTTTCATGTCCCTCACTCAGAGCCTTCCTAAACACAATGTGTTTTGCCCTCAGTTGACTGAGAGGGCCTGAATTTCAGAGAATAGGGCTTCAATGTTTCCTGAAAGTGTGACAGCTTCAAAGTATGTCCAATGAGACCCCAGAACCGCCAGTCATTTTGGAAAAATGTTGTTGCTGTTTCTCTGATCCATTGTCTTTTTCAGAGTGACACAACTGTGTTTGCTGTGCACAATTCCCAACAAACTGATTGATGTGAAAGGCAAGCCAGGAAAATCTCTGCTCCACCCCATTTTGTGTGTTTCACGGTCAAAAATGTTCAATAACTGACCAGATGGGGAATATATTTTTTCCTTTCTGTTCCTGTACATACTCCTTCTGCAAATTGCATTATTATTGGGTCACTCACATGTTTTTGACTTCATTCTATGGCCTGTAACCCTTTGCGTCGTCACCCACCTACCACATCACTCCAGAAATGCCACCAGTGAGCTCCTGCCATGAAATGTTCCTGTAAATGGGAACAAAGGGAGCATATGGATCCTTTGATTAATCCTTGCTATACATACAAACATATGCACACATCCCCTTTGTTTTACCATCCGAAGGAAACCTGAAAGTGGTCAGAATGTTTGTGTGCAACCCTGTGCTGTAGTGACATTTCTATTATGTTCTGTCTAGTTGTGGTATTGTATAACCATCACTGCTCGAGCTTATGTCTTCATTCCTTCTTAGATTACATGACCAATACTGAGATTAGGAACAGGTTTTAAAATATGTCCACATACCAGTAATTTATCACACACACACACACTACACAAATAAATAAATAATACACACATATATATCAATTTAATTGCTGCACATGTAAGTGCCTGATTTCACATAATGAATACTTCAAGGAAACCTATACCCCAAGAGACATTAATTACTCCGTCTAAACCAGAGGAGCCACTTTTCTCCTAAACATGCTACATTCAGTGGATCTTGGATTATGCTGCTGTTCGTCACTGTGCTACCTAAAAACTTTCTTTACTTAATCAAAAACAAGAATGAAATTCTCAAAGGAGAGATTTTTTTTTTTGGAGGGGGTGGGGGTGGGTGGGAAATGGGTTAGGTAGGATAGTTCTGGAGCAAGACTCAAAGAAAATAACCTTTGCAGATTTTATTTATATTTTTTTATTTATCTTGTTTTATTTATACTATTTTGGTGTCAAGGGATAAAAGCATTGCAAATATTATTTTTTGGGAAAAAAATCTTGCTGCCCAGTTACACTTTTAAGTAACTTGCATAACTCTTAGATTACACAAGTGCAGCTAAAAGATGATTATTTTTTTCTGGTAGTGGATTTGTGCCATCACCCAGAGCTGAGTTTCTTCCCAGGAACTGACCCTTCTCCCTGGCTTGGCATATGCAGCACCAGTAACAACACAGGTACCAACGTTTTCTCTTAGGAGGAAATTCTAGCTTATACAGGGTCACCCTCAATTTCAGGGGAATTTTGTATGATTTAGGACCACTACAAATTTCTGGTCATGACCGCAGTATCTCTGAAGAGGATGCAGCCTTGCAGGCTGGAGGTGCATTAGATATAACAGCCCTGCTTGTGTTTTACCCTGTTAAAAGGACACCATTATTCTAAGTCCCAAGTAATTGCTAAACTGTTACACTTCAGCAAATTTCCGTGAAAGATATACAAGTCCCCAGAGATGTTCTGGCACAGGAGTGTTAAGTGCAGCATCCTTATATTTTAAGTAGGTGATTCTTTGCTACATAAATGTCCCAGCCTGCTGCATGCATAAAGGTAAGATGACCCTCTGGAGACATTACCAGCCTTTTTACCTCCTCTGTGCCTTATTCATAGGCAGGCAGCATCCTACCTCCTCACTCCAGCCCTGCTTTGCTTATTTGTGTTTATGGTACACAAGGCAGTAGATTAAAAAAAAAAAAAAAAAAAAAGGAGCTTTAGACACTTTTTGTTCTTAGCTAAACCTTTTAGTTACACATTAGGGAACAGAAGTGTGGTAGGACCCTCTGTTTATTTGTGGTTCTTTTAAGTGATGTCCAGAGACCTACATTTCATGGTTGTTTGAAAGTTTATATAACAGTGGGAAGCTGTTAAACAGCAGTTTACCTTCACTTTTTTCTTTTTTTTTCATCATGTAAAGGATTTGAAATTAACACTCATTCTACCATATTACTTTAGATATTATTCAACATTCTCCAGGTTTTCTTTTCCCTTAGAATTTGTGTTTCCTGTAAGTAATGATACAAGCATTCATGTCAACAAATTTAAAATCTATTTAGTAACTATGCACTTTAAAATAGTCTTTGAAATTTTTACAATTAATTGCTATTCATCTGTCTGGAAAAAAAAGAAAATTATGATTAAAAAGAAATATCTACATTCTTCATGTTAGACCTACAAACAAGGCAAAAAGCTCTTCCAAAACGAAATCTTTCCTCTTTTACTTTCTTGCATTCTACTGAGTAATGCGTAATTCAATCTTTTAAATTAACTGGATATGTTTTTTTTTTTCAAATGTTCACAACGTTCTTGCACGTCTCACAGTTCCTAAAGATGTGTTATGTTCAAACACCCTTAGGATCTCTCTAACACTACAGTGTATTCAGGAAATAAGTTTTTATTTAGTATGTCCAAAGTCCCTTTTTTCTTTTTATAATTTGACCCTAATTCTGTTTCCTTAAGAGTCAATGGTACTTTTACTTTGCCATAGAATTCACTTCTTTTATTGCTTTATATAGCTGCAGCTCTTTCCAACACAGAACACGTCTTTCATTTAAAAAAAAAAAAAAAAAAAAAAAAAAAAAAAAAAAAAAAAAAAAAAAAAAAAAAAAAAAAAAAGGAAAAAAAAAAGAAAAAAATCGAAATTAAATATACAGTTTATTTAGTAACCAGGTTTTAATGCAGAGTCACTCTGGGACATTGGATATGTTGTTTTCCTTCAAATCATCTTAAACGTTCAAGTTACATTCTTAATATAAATCATTTAACATATAAATTTCATTTGGACTTAGAAATAACTGTATAAAAACTGCCAGAATTTTAAATCAAAGTATGCATTATCTTGGCTCTTTATATTAGGATGAAAGAAAACCCACTTTTTAATTATGAATTTAAGTGTTTGGAAAATAATTTTCAACCTGAAAGACAAGCCAGATTTGTTGTTTTTAAAATTATTTGTGTCCAAGAATTTTTCTGGGACAACATAGATGGAATTCATAGTAAAATAAATTTAATGTAATTCCATCATTTTTTTGGAAAGCTCACATGACAGAGTCATATCCCATTAATTCACAGCGATCACTAGAAGGCCAACTGAAAACTACAGAATAATACAAACTAGAGCCAAAAAATTTAAATGGTTCACTACACAAGACCTCACTTATTTTAGTTTTTTTTTTTTTAAAAAAAGACATATTGTCTTCCCCATGTTAACTTTGTGCAACAAGTCTTATTTAAATGGCTGTATTTTATAAAAACAATTACCTTTCAGGGTTATGAATTCTCACGGTATAACGTTATGTGTTTATATTTTTTCTGGAACACTTCTGGATGCAGATTCAGACTCTGCTACAAACATGTAAAATATTCTGCATTGCAAGGCAATGACTGAAACAAAATTTCTCTCCTAAAGTTGTTGAAAAGTCCAGAGTTCATGAAGATGAATTTGTCTTATTATCATTATTAGTATTTGTCAAGCTATACCTTGTATTCCCTAACTCTTCCTAAAAGAAAACCTTGGTGAGTGACAGAACTGCAAATCCAATCAAATACCATGAAAACCGGCCATAATAAGCTTTGCTATAGTGAAACTCCACTTAGGGTGCAGCAAAATGAAAATCTGGGAACACGTTTTTGCTTTTCGACCGTGCACGCTGCATTTACAGACACTTGAAACTGCTGACAGCCGAGTTTTTTAGGGGGGGAAGAGACACACTGAATGTCTTAAAAGGTAATAAGAATAGTAAGGATTTCTGAAGACTCTCACCAGTACAGCTCTCGCTAGAGAGAGAGCAGAAAGACCAACAGTAACTTTTGAACATTTAATCTACATTCCACTAGTAGTTAAAAGACAGATGTGGTGTGAAAGCTCTAATTCACAGATAATAACTTTCCCCTCCTCAAACACATACAAGGGGGAGGAAAAAAAAAAAGGGGGGGGGAAAGAAGAGAATAAAAATATATAAACCCCTGTCAGGCCAACAAGTTGTTAAATTTCTTAAGCAAGGACAATTTTCTAAGTACAATCATTTCCTCCAACAAGGTAACTCATGTAAACACCATCAGGGTCATATTGTTTGTTCTGCGCTGCCAGATGGGGGATATAAACCATGCAGAAACAATTTCAGATTTCCACCCTGATTAGTTCATCTTGAATATTTTCACAGTGTGAATCTGGAAGTCAGAAGTTTACATAATGGTTATAAATTAGGGAGAAATCCTGCTGCCAAGAAAGTCACACTCAAGCAAACAAACTGTCTCCTTCCTAACATGTTTTAGGTGTTGCTTATCAAACACATTCTCAGCTGTAGGTGGAAAAAGAGCTTCAACCCGTCGTCAGGTTTTGGATTGCTGTTTTCCCACCGTGGGCTCTTTAGTCACAGTGGTGATTTACCCGCACATTGTCCCCATCCCCGTCCCGTTCCCGGTGCCCGGGCCGGAGAGCGGAGCCTTGCGGCAGCCTGCAGCTCCCCCCGGGGGCCAGGGGAGAGCCCGCAGCCTCCCAAAACCTTCGAGGAGCTCTGAGCTGTAGCCATCGACCAGAGCGAAACTTCACCCAGCAAAAAAAATGCCCTCAGCGAGTCCTCGGGTCCCTCACACCGAAGAGCTTTGCTACCAGGCAGCCGAAGGGGTGACCTGTCCTGCACCCCTGAACTCCCCACATCCACGTTAAAACTTCCTGAACTTCTTCAGAGCACAGCTTCGGCTGGTTTTTGCAGTCATCTCAAAACATAAACCTTAAAACCAGTATTATTTTACAAAATATCAACATGATGCCAGTTCTTATTAGACTCTATGGTTGCTGTGGTTGAAAGGAAAATAAAAATTGCAGTGTGTCTGTAGAGTGAATAACAAACACCCAAGTAAGGTTTATGCAAAGGCAACTCTCAAGGCACAGGCAGATGGAGTAGGCAAAAGGTAAAGTTTACACATTCTTTCCGATTGACTTGGCTAAGTGCTAAAGCCAGTAAAATGCTTGCTTTTATTCAGAAAACAATTTAAAATTTGCCATGTGCCAGCTCTATAATTGAAATTTCTGGTTATTATAAGTACAGGCATAAATTCTGCGCTCTGATACATGCACAAGTTCAGCCTCCCTTTAGGATCATCAGGGTTAATGTACATACATGTTAGGGCAGAGTTTAATATTATTTCCGTGGAGCAGCAAAAAATGCTAGGTCAAACAAGTCGGTTTCATTTAATACTAAGCATGTTTAAGGAGAAATGTCAGAGTTCAGTTCCGCTGGCTAATGATGTAAATCAGGAATCACTGAAGCCAGACACCTATCCCGATCTTATACCTAATTTGTGTTAGGATTGCTCCGTTGAAATAAATCAATTCTTTACCAGGACTTCATCCTACTGACACACGAGCAGTCCATAAACTTTACTCAAGCAAGGAAATCATGCCACGCAGGTGAGTAAATTTATTTGTGTGGTTTAACTACTTGCTAAAGTTACTTTTTTATTGCTGCTTCTGAAATATTTTCAGATGAAAATGACTTCTCTTTTAAACTAAGTTTTGCAGGAAATGCGAGCTTTTTTTCTCTTCTCTTCTCTTCTCTTCTCTTCTCTTCTCTTCTCTTCTCTTCTCTTCTCTTCTCTTCTCTTCTCTTCTCTTCTCTTCTCTTCTCTTCTCTTCTCTTCTCTTCTCTTCTCTTCTCTTCTCTTCTCTTCTCTTTTGCTTTCTTCTGTTTTTCTTTCTTGTCTTTTTCTCTTTCCTCTCCTCTTTCATTTTTCTTTCCTGTTTTCTCTGCACTTTTTCTTTTTTCTTCCCTCCCCCTCATTTTCTTTCATCTTTTTTTTCTTCTCCTCTCATCTGTCCTTCCCCTCCCCTCCCTGACAGATACATAAAGACCACATTAATAAAAAAAATCCTCAAATGTATTTTTCAAAATTTTCTAATCAAATGGCAGGTTTTGACATTTTAATGAAAACACTACAGATTTTGTGTTATGTTTTATTTTATTTTTCCTGGTTGTTTGTTTTGTTGTTGTGGTGCTGGTAGTGTCTTATGGTATTTTTTTTCCTGTTGTTATTATTTTGAGAAGAAAAATACTTATTTCCCAGTTAATTAATTTACCTACAGAAACAGACACAAGTTTTTCAGGAGGCAGAAGAGCAGCTGAAGTCCTGGAGCGCAGTGGACGGAATCCCACCTCAGTTGAGCTGTGCCAAATTCAGTTGCGTTTTGCCAGCGGGTAGGACCTGTGCTAATATCAGAATTATCCCCTGCGCTAAAGGACTTCAAATACTAAAAGCATGCATTCGGTAGCATTTGCTGTACTTCCAGTTGCGTTCCTCATGCTCATGATCAATAGGCTGGTATGTTTTAAGCTTCTGCCAAGGTTGCCCCCGCGGGCGGAGCGGGGTCTCAGGGCTGAGGGTGCCACGGCCGGGGCACACCTGAAGACACCGGGAGAGGCTGATCTGCTGCGGGCTGTAGCCTCCTCCGCGGCCAGGAACTGGGAAACATCTGCTCCTTGGAGCTGGAGGTGGTGACCGGAGCGTGTGAACGCGGGAGGGGCCGCGGCTGCCGGGGGTGCTGCCCCGGGACACGGCCCCGGGGTCCCGGTGGGAGCTCGGCATCGCGGGCGTCCCTCGCCCCGCTCGCCTCCTCGCTCCTTCCCCCTCACAGGCTGTGTAATGGCGCCTCCTGCCTACCGGCACAAGGAAACTGCCTGTGGGAGCTCGAACGACGAGCTTTTTCCTATTACCCTGCTGAGCATCTCCAAGGGCTGCAGCGCAGCTCTCGCCGCGCCTGGGAGCGCCGTGTCCTGGCAGAGACAGGCAGGGAACAGAAGGGTGTCCAAGGAGCTCCAGGGAGGAACCCGCACCTTGCTCAGCACAGACCAAGGTCTCCTTGCCCCACACCAGCTGTGGGCCGTGGATGAGGATGGACAGGCACCCTCAGAACACAGTAGCGCTGACTCTCCAGCAGACACTCAGCAGAGCAGGGGAATCACACCCAATAAATGAGAGTCTCCCCACTGAGCATCGGGGGACCTCTGTAGAGGTCCAAAATTCAATGGAGCAGCCAGATGAGCTGAACTCTGATGCTGTCTGCAAGGGCCGTGTCTCCTCTTGGATTATCATCTTCCTCTGCTTCCTGCCTGCAGAGCAAGGAAAATCCCAGTTACAGCTAATAGCCTTCTACCGCCTTGGTTGCTGTCCTTGACTATCACCTGCTAAATTTTGAGCCTCAGCACTATTTGGTGGCTGTAGAGCACAGAGAGTTTTGCACAGACACTGACTGCGAAAAAAAGAAAAGGAAACACAGACAATGATGGTGCCATTCATGCTGTTATGATTCTGTTGCACACAGTTTCAGTACTGTATAAATTAAATTAGTTTAAAACAAGTGGCTTTTCAGATAATGGGGTACCCAGACTTCTCTAGAATATATGCTGATACAAGTTATTTCTTAGTATCTGTAAGGGGATCTGCCTTCATGGCAATTGCCTCTCTTTTTTTTTCCTTTCTCTACATATCAATGTGACTCAACCAAAACTCAGGCCAAACAGGACAGACAATATCAAGCAGCTAGATTTTGGTCTGCCATAGTTAAACTTGTAAATTTTTGATTTTCTCATTGTCACATATTTTCCTTATAAGTGTCTAATAATCCCAGTAAGCATTATATGAAGTATAAATATTGCCAATGTAATTAGGACTTCCATAGATGGTTTTAAACATGAGGCATAAGTTGCTCACACAGATTGCCTCATATCATTTCTTACATATACGGCAAAACATTCAAATTGATGTGGAAGTCTATTCCAGTAACATTGAAGAGGACATATTTTAATACTTACATCTAAATATACTCCTCCTGAGCTTTCTGCCCATAAATATATAGAGATTGAACCACCTGTACATTACAGCCATGAAGAAAATGACAGCACTTTAGCCTTCTCAAAACATCTCTGAACTATGTCAAGGAACAGTCCTGGTTCTGCTCAGCTATGTTTTTCAGTCATGTGGATGATATCTATGTGGTCTCTGAATGCTGAAGAAATTGAAATGTGTAGCATATGCCATAATTGCAGGCATTTGGATCAGCATATTAAATAACTGTTCTCAGAATATCTCCAAGACTCACACTCTGCAAAGCTCTGCCTTTCTTTTATAAACACAGTGAACTAAAGGAAGAATGTATAAACTCTCCCTTCACACACCTTTGCCCTTCTTTTCTCTTTAGTAAAGGAAGAATCTCAGCTTAATGCAGTTATATCTTTGGTGACTACACATCTGCAGCCTTTCAAGAGACAGTTGTTCTCTCTCAGGGTCTTCTTTTAGGGCCTAAAAAAACAGAGATCATGGACTAAATATTATCTAAATGGAGGCTTTCCTACCAAGGTAGGAAAAGGTATTCACCTGATTCTCAACAGTAATGCCTCTATAACCCATGTCTCATGTTAGGAACATCAAGCTCCTGCTACAAGGTTGTTTCTGAGTCACCCCAGTGCACGCTGAGCATTTTTCACATCCTATTTTTGGATTTCCCAGAGGATGTCTGTCAGAATTATCCAGGTGGGCAGTCAGCTTGCGCATAGGCATCTGCATTTCAGATAACAGTCATCTCTCCTTGTAACTGCTTTTCTTTGTTTCCTTATTTTCATTCAGGAAAGTTCCGTGCTGCAAAAGAAAGCATGTGGGTTACAGCCAGATTGCTGCTGTTCAGGACTTTTAATGTATTCGCCACTCACATGACAAAAAATTGAAAAGGGGAAGTTTTTTTGAGTTTCCATTAAAATCTCTGATGTATACAACAGAGAGACTGAATCTTATTATCTTATTTACTTCTACATTTCTTCTCTCTTTTTTTTTTTCCCCCCACAATGATGCATAGAGTTTCATTTAAAGTAAATGAGAAGATGAGAGTAAAGAAGGGAAGAGGAAAAGAATCGTTGTGTTTGATAATTTCTCCATTTAAATCTAAAAAAGGCTCTTACATAAACTGGAAAATGGAGGGGTGGGTGGAAACCATTCCCAGGACTACTGCTTGATGGAATCAATTTTCTAGAAGACTAGATTCGTAGTGTCACATCACATCAGATTATATTTTGACTACTATATCTTTTTGACATTAAGAAAGAAAAGTATTTTGCTAATTTTTTTTAAGTATAATTTACAAAAATATAACAGAATTTAGCAGGCACATTGCTGAAAACAATAAAAATACAAGAACTAGGAGTGTGTTCGTAAGTGTATTTCAATGTGACAGCCACTGCTTTGCCAGCTTTCTCAAAGCTATTCTTGTGCTTATTGGCCAGGTAAGCGCTAATTGAACTCTTCAAAAATCAGAAGTAGCCACTGAAGAGAAAAACTCACTATAGCTTTTTCTACTGGTCAAAAAATACTGTTTAAATTCCCAGCCATCACCACAGGCCTTGTCAGAGTGGGTGAAAAAAACGTCTTTTAAATTCTTTACTCTCTTCCTAAAAAAAAAATTTAAAAAATCTTGTAATGTTTTCAACTCAGTGCAAAACAAACTAAAAAAGGAAATCTTAAGCTGAAAACGAAGGACATTTCTGCCCCCCATGCACACACAAAAAAAAATTAGTAAAGGGTTTGTTTTTCACATTGAGTATGCAACTTTATAAAACATAAGGAAATCTTTTCTGAAAGTCAGAGACATCTGTAATTGCAATTATAATGCCTATAGTACATTACAATGCTGAAGTTTAATTAGAAAACTCACTTAAAGCAGAATCATAGTAGATTTTTTAATCAGCAACATCTATTCCAATCCTCTTCACTAAAGACAATGTGGGCAACTCCCTGGCTAACAGAAGAGGGACCAGAGATTTGCCATAGCACCCCAGAGAAGGGGCTCTGGTCTAATCAGACATTATTTATCGGCTCTGGGGAGGCAGGTATGTTGTTCTGAGAGGCATCAGGTCTGTGGCTGCAGCTGGAAGGGAGCAGGCAGTTGCAGCTCCTTTAATAGCTCCATCTCTGTAACTGCTTGTGGGGGTGATTCGAGAGCATCAAGGTCCGCTCAAACTCGGCCTTCCCCAACCACCAAAAGTGGAAGATGGGAGAGGGACCACACATAGACACAGCTCCTGCCTGTTAACAATTAAAATCTGCTTGCAAAAAGAATTAACAATGAAAACTCTTAGCTATGTCATATTCATTCCCTCACACATGAATTATGAGGTGATCCCTTACTTTTGCACATATTTGTGATACCGCATTTCCCACACTGCAATGTAGTCTCTTTTTTGTATTTACTCAGTGTGGGCTGACTGGCAGCAAATGATATACTTTGGGTTTCCATGAATATGTTATATGCACATAAATTGGGTATGGTAGGAAGGAAGAGAGCTCATAGGTCAGGCATAGGAATAAATAAGAAATATAAACAAGTAATAGCCATGATATCATTCTTATCCTCTCCCAGCGTGCTGAAAATGATGTTGTCTGAACCACCTGTACCCTGTAACCACTTGCATATATAAATGCTGCCAATGGAAATTGAATCAGTAGCTATAGGCTGCCTCTGGGACTTTAGCAGTAGCTCTTTAGGTTTCCTTGTGTTTGTCCTCAAAGTAAAGAATTGACTGCAATTTATGCCCATGATGTGTTTGGTAAAAAAGAATTCACAGAGTAGAAAACAGCAACAAGAGCAAAGTCTTGCACGCAGAGACTAAAGCAGAGGTTCCCAGGTTCTCACAGCTCCATGTCAGCACAGTTTGGTGTGGTATGAGGTACCAGCATCTGTCAGGCTCCAGGCTCCATCTGTCAGACCTGTGGCCTGAAGGTTTGCATCAAGGCTGGTCACCCTGCACTCCCTTTGTGCCTGATGGGTGGGAATTGGTATTTCTAGGGCACCAGTAAATATAAAAATGGATGGGATTGTTCCCTTAGGAACTGCACCTATTTCAACTCCATTGGCTATAAAGTAGACACAGAATGACTTCCTCAGATCTAGGTGTTTACACACTAAACAGTAAATGAGGGGAGATTCATTCCTCACCAGCTAAGAAATGCAAACTAGGAAATTAGGGGGTTTTGTTGTTTTGTTTTGTTTCATTTTAAAAAAAAGTCCAACAATCATAGAATCATAAAATGATTTGGGTTGGAAGGGACTAGGAAAGATGCCCAACTGGATTTGTTGCTTGTTAACAGAGAGGGTCTTATGTGTGAATTGGTGATTGGTGACCATCTTGGCCACAGTGACAGTGAAGCAATTGAGTTTAAAATCTTGTTGACAGGAGGAAAAGTGCCAGCAAAACTTCAGCCCTGGATATCAGAAGAGCAAGGGATACTCAGGGAACTAGTGAGTTAGGAGCCCTGTGAAAATGCTTTTGCAGGTGTTGGGATCTGACAGTGCTGAATACTTTTTAAGCACCACCTTCTAAGTGCACAGGAGCAGGCAATTACAAAATGTCAGAAGGGAAGCAAATGGGGTGGAGTACTGGCCTGGCTGAGCAGGGATCTTCTTTTGGAGCTAAAGCTGTCGACTGTAAACTTGGGGGGGGATCTGCTGCTCCAACTGGATCCCTATAGGTCTGTGGGATTTGATGAAATTCCCTCTGCCACAGGGACATTGGAACTAGATGATCTTTAAAATTACTTCTTTCTACTTATTTTTTTTTCCAAAACCACAGCCACAAAGAATGCAGATAGAATACACTCTGGTGTGCTGACATGCTTGCAGAAAGGACAAGGGTTCTGATTTTGATGTGGAAGAGCCATTTTGCGAAACTTCTGGGCTGTTAGGAAGTTTAATGAGGTGAAAGGGAAGAAAAGAACTGGAATGAAAACACAGAGCAAAAGTTAACTGATGCACACAAAGCCATAAAAAAGAAAACTCTAGATGCTCAACAATGTAGGTTAGTTCATCAACTATCTTTTTGGTAATCTTTCTTAACTTACAAGGTACACAAGAATTTATGTCAGTCAAGTACTAATTGTGCTGTTTCTGAGGGCAATTCCTGCCCCAGTGGTGGTGACCATGATGCAACCAGCACCAGGTGGCACTGCCAGAGCTGCTGTGGAGAAGGGTCAGGGGCTTCATCGGGAACTCCTGCAAGTAGCAAAAAAATCAAGTTCAGTCCTAATATATTAATCCTATTTCACATACAGGATTTGGATTTCTTGATTTTATTTCGGTTTCTTGATTTTGTTTGGGTTTCATTTCTTTTTTTTTTTTGTTCCTAGGACTCTCACATTGATGTTTGGGTTGAAATTCTTGATGGTAAATATTTGTGGTAGTGCTATTTGTAACAAACTCCTGTCAAAAATGATTCATATGGTAAAATTTGAGAAACAACATTAGAAATAAATTCTGATGTTTCTTGCTAGTTTCTTATATATAAGAGACCACATATTAATGCCTGGAATCACAAGGACCACTTTATCACAGTGCTTTTTATGACCTTTTGTGGATCTGGAAACAGCCACTGGGGGTACAAATGGTTTCTCTTTCAGATGATAAAGACTGGAGAAGAGTTAGAAGATTTCAAGGCTTAACACTGCTTGGAGCGACACCTCAGTTTTTAGAAGCATATGAGTGAATCTGCGACATTAGACAGCATCTCTTGTGATGGCATTTTTTTGCTAGGAAATCTTTGGGTATTTTCCCTTCTGGTGTTACTTTGATATTTTAAAAAACCATCATTACATACCATCATAACCAGAGTGAGGGGTACAAAGAAAACAAAGAAAGGAAAAAAGGGAAGAAAGGGAAGAAAGGAAGAAAGGAAGGAAGAAAGAAAGAAAGAAAAAGAAAGAACATAATTTCTTAACAGTGACATTCTTTCAAACTAAAGGTTTTCTTTAAATTTCAAAATTTGAAAGTGTTTGAGTCCCTTCCCACGTTTTCAAATATAAACCTGAAAAGAAATTAACTATTTATCTGAAGGTAAAAATGTTTTTGTGGCTTTTTCAATCACTGCAGTAGTATGTAGATTGTTGTTTGTTTATACCAAATTGGCATGTAACTCTCAGGTACAACATCTGCATTTCTAGACTTCTGCTTCTCTTTTTATGTCACCTGCTGAAAGAAAAGGCTCAGACCATCTAAAGATTGAGTAGCCACTTCTTTGAAGCAGTTACCAGCGCAGCTTCTGACTCCAGCCCTCTGCCAGCATACATTCAACCAGCCTGCAGACATCAGTAGCTGGCTTTCCCTCACTCTGAGGCTTCAAACTAAATTGCTGTTGAGACCCCTGACATAAATTAAGAACAGAAAAACCAGTTTTAAGGTTACAGTTCTGAAGAAATCACCAAACAAATTCTATTTTGGCAGCTTGCTGCTCACAACTCAGAAAATACGACAGCAAAGCAAATCACATGTCCAGTGTATGTTTTATAACCCTGTGCAGACTAAGCCATCTTGTAGGCACATGCTTGACTATTTTTAGTGGCTGTGCTCCTGCAAATATGGCAAAGTCCTTTAGCATTGCCGAGTCACTAGGGGCTACTTGAAAAGTAGCAAAAGATGTCAGTTGCTGGAATTTTGACTGAAAATAATAGTACCTGGATTTCAGATTTGCTGCACAGATTTGCCAAAGAGCAAATGAAGTCAGCCCTGGCAAAATGACGATTCACTGATTGCTGCCTCCAGCCATGAAAGTGTAGGATCTGGCTGTGTTTTATTTTCATCACCATTGCTACAGCATCATTTTAAAGGTACATGATGGCTCACGGGAATGTCAGTGTTCCAGGGTGTCCATCTGGGAATCAAACAACTCTCCTTCAGTTCTGAACAGGTACTGTGGCATATCCAGAGGACCTATAACTGACACGGCCCATTAGTCATAGAAACATCCCACTAAAATTAGCGGCAGCTTTTCATCTTTATGGGCCTCATGCCTCGGTCCATATGTAGAACATACAGAATGGATTTTTCTTTTCTTGGCACGTAACCCCGTCTTTCCGGTACTTTGGTTCCAGACCTTCACGAGCAACGCAGGTGGCTTTTGTTGTTCCACAGCTCATATTCTTGACAGTTACTGCATCTACACAATACTTCTGGATTCAGCCAGGCTGAAACATTCTCACAAACAGTTACTTAAGATTACCAGCATTAGCACATAAATATAATAGTAATTAATAACACTTTGGCTTCTTGGAGATCCCTTGTGCTGCTCTATTGGCTCTATTTCAACAGCACCTAAAAAGCCAGCAGCAAGGGCTCTGCCTGCCCCAATCTTGTTTTTAAACTTTATGTAGTTTGTTTTTTAGGTGTGCAACAGAGGCACAGGGATAAGC
>NW_020955923.1:311816-315198 GCF_003031625.1 Empidonax traillii
GCGCAGGAGGGAGAATTGGTTGCACATTCAGATTATTATTGTCATTGTAACATTTTATATTAAGACCCCTTAAACAAAGGATTTACAAGCCCTGTTAGAGAGAGTCTGTCAATAGAAGCTGTTTTAGAATCATACTGTTACTATAAGGGCTGATTAGTCCTTTATTGGCACCCTGTGAAAAATTTGCTAACTACCCATTAACTGTTTGTAAACTGAGCTGGAGTATTTCAGACATGTATGTTTGAGGAACATGAGGGACCATTTTGAGGATTTAATCTGGTTTCCTAAATATTACAGGTCACACCATCTTGTCAGAGGAGTCCTGTTGTGAGCCAGCAGTTTCTAGATGAACTACTTCATCTTTCCTAGAAAACCAACCATTTAAATCTGAAGTTCTCAAGATTCCTTAATTACTCAAACTTGTAAAAGGCACTTATTCATGCAGTTCCAGATTTCAGTTATTAAATAGCCTGCTACAGTAAAGATCCTTCCACTACTGCAACCTTTCCCCTTCTTTCTCACTGGCTTTCTTTCACTTCATTTACCTTCTATGTTCTATATAAAAATCATTACTCAATATTTTACATTTTGGTAGAATCTGAGCTCCATCCAAGCTAAGGATCAGTCATGCTGATGTTATGAGCAAATGGTAACTCATCCTTCCAAAAATTACATATTCAACACCTAACAGATGTAGAAAAAGTTTAAAGGCTCAGAGGTTGGCCACAAAAAATGGAGTAAAGAAGCAATGAATACATGCAGATCCTTGCCACTTTTATACCATCTCACCAGAGCTGCACCTGCAGGGGTGTTTGCCTTTGGAGACCTCTCTGGAAGAGGTCTCTGTCTCTCAGGAGTGGCAGGCTGCCTCGTACCTCGTGGGTAATTTGAGATAGTGAATTAAAAACAAAACTAAGCTAAAATAACAAAACAAAACACAAATTCTCCCCATGCCATGCTACATCATGTACAGAATCACTGCATGTTAGTGGTGTAGCAGGTAATAAGAACTGTGAGCTCTGCTCACACCACTTGTGTTCCTGTGTCCATGAGCTTTGTGTCACAACCTCCATTTCTCACAGACCACTCTTCCTTCCCCTCTCATAGGCTTCCCTTTAACAACCTTCCAGTGCCGAGCTTTTCTGAGCACACAGAGTGACCTGGTGTAGAAACCCCAGGGTCCACATCAGGTTGTCTGATAAAATACCTTGGATCATCTCTTGTTTTTCCTTGAATAAATTCAACAAATTCTTCCCTTTTTTTTTTTTTTTTTTTTTTTTTTTTTTTTTTTTTTTTTTTTTTTTTTTTTTTTTTTTTTTTTTTTTTTTTTTTTTTTTTTTTTGCCAAGGTGTTTAGCAACAGTAATGCTGGGAACTGCAGAGTGCTTGCAGGCCAGGTCAGGCACTGTGCTTACTGCAGCAGTGTTCTCCCACCACCTGGTTCTGCTTCCCTTTAATTTGTTCAGAATTTGCATCAGGACCTCTAGGTTCACCTTCTGCAAAATATTTTTTAATATTTTTTTCTCTTTCTGTCTCTCTGAGAGAAATGTTCCCCACTCCCTGTCTTTTAGAAGAGAACAATTTGCCACTGGATTGGAAACAAATTAGTACCATGTTGGGAGGGCAGCTCTGCCTGTTTCCCAGACACGTTCCTTGTATTTGCTAATTTGTTTCGTCATGAATATGGCAGAAAGGCAGAGGTGAAATCAAATGTATCCAAGGAGTTCCCTTAACAGAGGTAGATTTAAAAAGAAGTGAGGATTCATCCTCCACGGTTATAAACATGTTCCATTTATAGTGCCTGCAATACACTCCAGATATCCTAAGGTTGGTGACTTTGAAGGATTCACAGTTCAAACCAATACTGACATGTTCTTTAAACAAATCTTCTCAACTGAGAGATATTATCATGTCTGGTTATTAACTATCTATTGCATATATTAGCCCAGTTCCTTGTCTTTTTGCAAATGTTGGACTATTTATGTTGACCTTGGTCATTAGATTTAATTTTTGCCATGTCCCTAGGACATCAAAAAGTTCTAAAAGATCTTCCTAATGTAGAGAACCTGTGATGTAAGGCTAAAAAATAATGTAAATCTCAAATAAAGTCTGGTGTTGAACCAAAAATTTTTTGAACCCTTTTTAGAAAAAAGAAAGTTCAGGTTTTTCACTATGACACATTTTGAGAGTAAACCTACTTAAATCTAAAAAAAAAAACAAAAAAAAAAAAAAAAAAAAAAAAAAAAAAAAAAAAAAAAAAAAAAAAAAAAAAAAAAAAAAAAAAAAAAAAAAAAAAAAAAAAAAAAAAAAAAAAAAAAAAAAAAAAAAAAAAAAAAAAAAAAAAAAAAAAAAACAGCTACATGATAAATGAAGTATTTTAAATCAAGCAGTGTCTTTTATTTGATCAGAACTGAAATATCTTTTCTTTCATTTTCATTCTGGTAAAACTAACAAGAAAGTCATTTTGGGTTGACCTGAAACAATTTTTTCCCTAAGTTTAGACAGAGACTGGAAAGATTAGTTATTTAGACAGCACTACTCCTAAATTCAAAGGCTGTGCCATTTCCAGCAGGCTATCCTTCCTGCCTTAAATGAGCTTTTCATCCTTATATATACGTTTATAACAAACGATGAGAGAAATATTGAGTAATCACATAGATCACAGTCAAAGTTTCAAAATTCCTGTAGCCATTTGACCTTCCTTTCTTGGAAGGTTATCCTATGTGTGTGCAACTTATTCATCATTCCAGTTTACAATGAGATCTTTTTGTTGTTGATTGCAGCCATTTGTGGGGTTTTGTTCATTTTTGTTGTTGTTGTTGTTTTTAATAAAACCTTTCCATATTAATTTGTTCCATCTCCAGTGTTGTGGGAGATAATTTACAGTGATGTGCCTGGCCCTAAATGAATACAGGTTCGTTTACAGTAGGAAGAACTGTTGGAAAAAATACAATGAGTTGTGCCCAAAATAAACAAACTTCACTTTTCCATTTTAGTTCTGCGAATGCCTGTGTGATACTGAGTATATAGGAGCAGGATGTTTGCTGACCATCCTACAGATGTCTAGTGTTTCAGTCATATTGAATAAATCACTTTTCTCTGTTGGCTCACAGAGAATCAAGTAGTGTTTTTCTGATTCATTTTTAGAAAGATATTACTTTGGCAAAGCTCTTTGTGAACCCAAACACACTGAACAATCTGTTTGTTCTTTAATTCCTTCCCCATTTTTCTACTTATAACACCTTTTCTGACTTAAGCATGTGCAGCATAAACCTTGTGTCATGCATTATAGAGCAGAAAATCTAAAATGCTAAACACACCAGCACTCTTTGGGTAACACCTATGAGCATAATGAAGTGTTTCCTGGCATGGTGCACACTGTA
>NW_020955923.1:315219-318390 GCF_003031625.1 Empidonax traillii
GTCATTGTAACATTTTATATTAAGACCCCTTAAACAAAGGATTTACAAGCCCTGTTAGAGAGAGTCTGTCAATAGAAGCTGTTTTAGAATCATACTGTTACTATAAGGGCTGATTAGTCCTTTATTGGCACCCTGTGAAAAATTTGCTAACTACCCATTAACTGTTTGTAAACTGAGCTGGAGTATTTCGGACATGTATGTTTGAGGAACATGAGGGATCATTTTGAGGATTTAATCTGGTTTCCTACATATTACAGGTCAAACCATCTTGTCAGAGGAGTCCTGTAGTGAGCCAGCAGTTTCTAGATGAACTATTTCATCTTTCCTAGAAAACCAACCATTTAAATCTGAAGTTCTCAAGATTCCTTAATTACTCAAACTTGTAAAAGGCACTTATTCATGCAGTTCCAGATTTCAGCTATTAAATAGCCTGCTACAGTAAAGATCCTTCCACTACTGCAACCTTTCCCCTTCTTTCTCACTGGCTTTCTTTCACTTCATTTACCTTCTATGTTCTATATAAAAATCATCACTCAATATTTTACATTTTGGTAGAATCTGAGCTCCATCCAAGCTATGGATCAGTCATGCTGATGTTATGAGCAAATGGTAACTCATCCTTCCAAAAATTACATATTCAACACCTAACAGACGTAGAAAAAGTTTAAAGGCTCAGAGGTTGGCCACAGAAAATGGAGTAAAGAAGCAATGAATACATGCATATCCTTGCCACTTTTATACCATCTCACCAGAGCTGTACCTGCAGGGGTGTTTGCCTTTGGAGACCTCTCTGGAAGAGGTCTCTGTCTCTCAGGAGTGGCAGGCTGCCTCGTACCTCGTGGGTAATTTGAGATAGTGAATTAAAAACAAAACTAAGCTAAAATAACAAAACAAAACACAAATTCTCCCCATGCCATGCTACATCATGTACAGAATCACTGCATGTTAGTGGTGTAGCAGGTAATAAGAGCTGTGAGCTCTGCCCACACCACTTGTGTTCCTGTGTCCATGAGCTTTGTGTCACAACCTCCATTTCTCACAGACCACTCTTCCTTCCCCTCTCATAGGCTTCCCTTTAACAACCTTCCAGTGCTGAGCTTTTCTGAGCACACAGAGTGACCTGGTGTAGAAACCCCAGGGTCCACATCAGGTTGTCTCATAAAATACCTTGGATCATCTCTTGTTTGTCCTTGAATAAATTCAACAAATTCTTCCTATTTTTTTTTTTTTGCCAAGGTGTTTAGCAACAGTAATGCTGGGAACTGCAGAGTGCTTGCAGGCCAAGTCAGGCACTGTGCTTACTGCAGCAGTGTTCTCCCACCACCTGGTTCTGCTTCCCTTTAATTTGTTCAGGATTTGCATCAGGACCTCTAGGTTCACCTTCTACAAAATATCTTTTAATATTTTTTTCTCTTTCTGTCTCTCTGAGAGACATGTTCCCCACTCCCTGTCTTTTAGAAGAGAACAATTTGCCACTGGATTGGAAACAAATTAGTACCATGTTGGGAGGGCAGCTCTGCCTGTTTCCCAGACACGTTCCTTGTATTTGCTAATTTGTTTCGTCATGAATATGGCAGAAAGGCAGAGGTGGAATCAAATGTATCCAAGGAGTTCCCTTAACAGAGGTAGATTTAAAAAGAAGTGAGGATTCATCCTCCACGGTTATAAACATGTTCCATTTATAGTGCCTGCAATACACTCCAGATATCCTAAGGTTGGTGACTTTGAAGGATTCACAGTTCAAACCAATACTGACGTGTTCTTTAAACAAATCTTCTCAACTGAGAGATATTATCGTGTCTGGTTATTAACTATCTATTACATATATTAGCCCAGTTCCTTGTCTTTTTGCAAATGTTGGACTATTTATGTTGACCTTGGTCATTAGATTTAATTTTTGCCATGTCCCTAGGACATCAAAAACTTCTAAAAGATCTTCCTAATGTAGAGAACCTGTGATCTAAGGCTAAAAAATAATGCAAATCTCAAATAAAGTCTGGTGTTGAACCAAAAATTTTTTGAACCCTTTTTAGAAAAAAGAAAGTTCAGGTTTTTCACTATGACACATTTTGAGAGTAAACCTACTTGAATCTAAAAAAAAAAAAAAAAAACCAAAAAACCAAAAAACAAAAAACAACAACCAGCTACATGATAAATGAAGTATTTTAAATCAAGCAGTGTCTTTTATTTGATCAGAACTGAAATATCTTTTCTTTCATTTTCATTCTGGTAAAACTAACAAGAAAGTCATTTTGGGTTGACCTGAAACAATTTTTTCCCTAAGTTTAGACAGAGAGTGGAAAGATTAGTTATTTAGACAGCACTACTCCTAAATTCAAAGGCTGTGCCATTTCCAGCAGGCTATCCTTCCTGCCTTAAATGAGCTTTTCATCCTTATATATACGTTTATAACAAACGATGAGAGAAATATTGAGTAATCACATAGATCACAGTCAAAGTTTCAAAATTCCTGTAGCCATTTGACCTTCCTTTCTTGGAAGGTTATCCTATGTGTGTGCAACTTATTCATCATTCCAGTTTACAATGAGATCTTTTTGTTGTTGATTGCAGCCATTTGTGGGGTTTTGTTCATTTTTGTTGTTGTTGTTGTTTTTAATAAAACCTTTCCATATTAATTTGTTCCATCTCCAGTGTTGTGGGAGATAATTTACAGTGATGTGCCTGGCTCTAAATGAATACAGGTTCGTTTACAGTAGGAAGAACTGCTGGAAAAAATACAATGAGTTGTGCCCAAAATAAACAAACTTCACTTTTCCATTTTAGTTCTGCGAATGCCTGTGTGATACTGAGTATATAGGAGCAGGATGTTTGCTGACCATCCTACAGATGTCTAGTGTTTCAGTCATATTGAATAAATCACTTTTCTCTGTTGGCTCACAGAGAATCAAGTAGTGTTTTTCTGATTCATTTTTAGAAAGATATTACTTTGGCAAAGCTCTTTGTGAACCCAAACACACTGAGCAATCTGTTTGTTCTTTAATTCCTTCCCCATTTTTCTACTTATAACACCTTTTCTGACTTAAGCATGTGCAGCATAAACCTTGTGTCATGCATTATAGAGCAGAAAATCTAAAATGCTAAACACACCAGCACTCTTTGGGTAACACCTATGAGCATAATGAAGTGTTTCCTGGCATGGTGCACACTGTA